>NC_079197.1:72420002-72720002 GCF_029499605.1 Hyla sarda | reverse complement strand
GCAAGCCAGGGCAGCCATCGGCTGTCCGGGCTTGCTGGGAGTTGTAGTTTTGAAACCTCCGGAGGTCCGCAGGTTGAAGACCACTGCGGCCTTCAACATCATCCAGCCCCCTCTCACCCCCTTTAGTTCTGAGTACTCACCTCCGCTCGGCGCTGGTCCGGTCCTGCAGGGCTGTCCGGTAAGGAGGTGGTCCGGTGAGGAGGTGGTCCGGGCTGCTATCTTCACCGGGGAGGCCTCTTCTAAGCGCTTCGGGCCCGGCCTCAGAATAGTCACGTTGCCTTGAGAACGACGCAGATGCGTCGTTGTCAAGGCAACGGCTCTATTCCGGGCCGGAAGCGCGGAGAAGAGGCGCCCCCGGTGAAGATAGCAGCCCGGACCACCTCCTCACCGGACCACCTCCTTACCGGACAGCCCTGCAGGACCGGACCAGCGCCGAGCGGAGGTGAGTACTCAGAACTAAAGGGGGTGAGAGGGGGCTGGATGATGTTGAAGGCCGCAGTGGTCTTCAACCTGCGGACCTCCGGAGGTTTCAAAACTACAACTCCCAGCAAGCCCGGACAGCCGATGGCTGCCCGGGCTTGCTGGGAGTTGTAGTTTTGAAACCTCTGGAGGTCCGCATGTTGAAGGCCGCAGTGGTCTTCAACCTGCGGACCTCCGGAGGTTTCAAAACTACAACTCCCAGCAAGCCCGGACAGCCGATGGCTTGCTGGGAGTTGTAGTTTTGAAACCTCTGGAGGTCCGCAGGTTGAAGACCACTGAGGGCGAATGATGAGAAGAGGATGATGAAGGGGGGGGGGGTGTGGGGATGATGAAGGGGGGGGGGTGTGGGATGATTACAAGGGGATGATGAAGGGGGGATGTGTGGGATGATAAGGGGATGTGTGGGATGATGACAAGGGGATGATGAAGGGGGGATGTGTGGGATGATAAGGGGATGTGTGGGATGATGACAAGGGGATGATGAAGGGGGGATGTGTGGGATGATAAGGGGATGTGTGGGATGATGACAAGGGGATGATGAAGGGGGGATGTGTGGGATGATGACAAGGGGATGATGAAGGGGGGATGTGTGGGATGATAAGGGGATGTGTGGGATGATGACAAGGGGATGATGAAGAGGGATGTGTGGGATGATAAGGGGATGATGAAGGGGGGATGTGCGGGATGATAAGGGGATGATGAAGAGGGATGTGTGGGATGATGACAAGGGGATGATGAAGGGGGGATGTGTGGGATGATGACAAGGGGATGATGAGGATGTTAATGACGGGTCTGGATGATGACAGGGGGGGATGAGGTATTTCCCACCCTAGGCTTATACTCGAGTCAATAACTTTTTCCTGGGATTTTGGGTTGAAATTAGGGGGTCTCGGCTTATACTCGGGTCGGCTTATACTCGAGTATATACGGTAAACAAAATAATAAACAAGTAGTATCGCCACGTGCGGAAATGTCCAAACTATTAACCCCTTAAGGACTTTCATTTTTCCCCCTCGCCTTTAATAGCCATAACTCTTATTTTATTTTGTCTACACACCCATATAACAGCTTATTTTTTGCAAAACCAACTTCTGCATACATTTTTTCATAACATTTTTGCTATTTTTTTTCCCTTTTTTATGACATTAACCGTGCAGTCAAACTAACATGAAAGCTTGATACTTTAGGTCGGCGTCATTAAAACAATAACTAATTTGTATAGTTTGCCTCATGTTTTACTAATTTTAAAACATCCTAATCATTTTTAGAAAATGTTTTTTATTTTTAATTGCCATTTTCTAATCATTTTTAGAAAATGTTTTTTTTTTTTAAATGCCATTTTCTAACCACTGAAACTTTTTTCATTTTTGGGGGTTACTGTGCCCTATTAGGGCTTTTTTTTTGCACTGTGATCTTTTGTTTTTATTTATACCATTATATTATTGATCAGCCTTTTTGAACATTTTTTAATTAATTTTTTCTGGGTTATTTAGTGATTAAAAAAACACAATTCTGTTTTTTTTTTTATTTTTATCGTTTATGCCATTCAATGTACAAGATAAATAATGTTATATTTAAATAGATCGGAAAATCATGCACAGGGCGATACCAAATATGTTTATTATTATTATGTTTATATATTTTTTATCTGGAATTTGGAAAAAGGGGATGATTTAAACTTTAATATGGAAGGGGTTAATGTATGTGTTAACCTCTTAAGGACACAGGGTGTACAGGTACGCCATCGTTCCCTGGTACTTAAGGATGCAGGGCATACCCGTACGCCCTGACACCTTAAGTGGCTTTGAAGCAAATGCAGGGCTGCAGCTACCATCAGTAGCCAGACACTCACTGCTTGCGGCAGACAGTGCCGATCCTGCCTCTGCCCATCATTTAACCCTTTAGAAGCCTCGATCAATGACGATCCCAGTGTCTAACATGAAAGTAAAAATCGTGCGGTAGCTCAGACGAGCTTAACAAATCCCCGCGACATGAAAACAGAGTTCCAGTGTGTGTAAGTTCTATATGCAGAGATAGCAGTGTGTGGTAGTATTATATTCAAAGGGCACTGTATATTTAGAGGCATTGTATTCTGAGGCCACAGTGTGTGGTAGTATTTACCAGCTGCATTGAATGACATTGGTGCGCTGAGGTTGGTGTCAGGAAGGAAGGTAGAGTGCCTGTGTGTGTAAGTTTTATCTTCAGAGTTAGCAGTGTGTGGTAGTATTATATTCAGAGGGTGCTGTGTCTGGCAGTTTTATATTCAGAGGGTGCAGTGTGTGGCTGTATTATATTCAGAGGGTGCAGTGTTTGGCCATATTATATTCAGATGGTGCAGTGTGTGTCCGTATTATATTGAGATGGTGCTGTGTGTGGCAGTATTATATTCAGAGGGTGCAGTGCCTGGCAGTATTATATTCAGAGGGTGCAGTGCCTGGCAGTATTATATTCAGAGGGTGCAGTGTCTGGCAGTATTATATTCAGAGCGTGCAGTGTCTGGCTGTATTATATTCAGAGGGCGCATTGTATGGCCGTATTATATTCAGAGGGTGCAGTGTGTGGCAGTCCTCACTTGTTTATTTACTTAGGTTTCAACCCCTTAGGGACTCAGCCCATTTTCACCTTAAGGACCTAGCCCTTTTTGTAATTCTGACCACTGTCACTTTATGCATTAATAACTCTGGGATGCTTTTACCTTTTATTCTGATTCCGAGAGTTTTTTCGTGACATATTCTACTTTAACATAGTGGTAAATTTTTGTTGTTACTTGCATGCTTGTTTCTTGGTGAAAAATCCCTATATTTCATGAAAATTTTGAAAATTTTGCATTTTACCTACTTTGA
Source organism: Hyla sarda (assembly GCF_029499605.1). NCBI lineage: Eukaryota > Metazoa > Chordata > Amphibia > Anura > Hylidae > Hyla > Hyla sarda. Next base: position 72,716,679 of record NC_079197.1, on the reverse strand, counting down.
AACTTTCTGCTTGTAAGGAAAATGGACATTCCAAATAAATTTTATATTGATTCGCAAATACAATATGTCTACTTAATGTTGGCATCATAAAGGTGACATGTTTTGACTTTTTGAAGACATTAGAGGGCTTCAGAGTGTAGCAGCAATTTTCAAAATGTTTACAAAAAATTCAAAATCAGAATTTTTCAGGGACCAGGTAAGTTTGGAGTGGATATGAGGGGCATTTCTGTGAGAAATAACCCATAAATGACTCCATTATAGAAACTGCCCCCTTAAAATATTCAAAATGATATTCAGAAAGTTTGTTAACCCTTTAGGTGTTTCACAGGAATAGCAGCAAAGTGAAGGAGAAAATTCAAAATCTTCATTTTATACTCACATGTTCTTGTAGAGCCATTTTTTTTAAATTTTTACAAGGGGTAAAAGGAGAGAAATCATCCCAATTTCTATTGAGTAAGGAAATACCTCATATGTGGATGTAAAGTGTTCTGCAGGCGCAGTAGAGGGCTCAGAAAGGAAGGAACAACAGTGGGATTTTGGAGAGTGAATTTTGCTGAAATGGTTTTTGGAGAGCATGTCGCTTTTAGGAAGCCCCTATCGTGGCAGAAAAGCAAAAAAAAAAAAATACTGTTTTGGAAACTACACCCCTCAAGGAATGTAACAAGGGGTACAGTGAGACTTAACACCCCACAGGTGTTTGACGACTTTTCGTTAAAGTCGGATGTGTAAATGACATTTTTTTTTCTCACAAAAATGCTGGTTTTCCCCCAAATGTTAAATTTTTACAAGGAGTAATAGAAGAAAATGCTCCCCAAAATTTGTAACCCCATTTCTTCTGAGTATGGAAATATCCCATTTCTGGATGTCAAGTACTCTGCTGGCACACTACAATGCTCAGAAGAGAGGGAGTCACATTTGGCTTTTGGAAAGCAAATTTTGCTGAAATGGTTTTTGGGGGGCATGTTGAATTTAGGAAGCCCCTATGGTGCCAGAATAGCAAAAAAACAAACAAAAAAAAACACATGGCATACTATTTTGGAAAGTACATTCCTCAAGGAACGTAAAAAGGGTTACAGTGAGCCTTAAAGAGGTACTCCGACAATAAGACATCTTATCCCCTATCCAAAGGATAGGGGATAAGATGCCTGATCGTGGGGGTCCCGCCGCTGGGGACCCCTGTGATCTTTCACGCAGCACCCCGTTACCATCAGCCCCCGTAGCATGTTCTCGATCAGGCATCTTATCCGCTATCCTTTGGAGTACCCCTTTAACACCCCACAGGTGTTTGACGACTTTTCCTTAAAGTCGGATGTGTAAATGTAATTTTTTTTTTCACTAAAATGCTGGTTTTCCCCCAAATGGTAATAGGAAAAAATGCCCCCCAAAATTTGTAACACCATTTCTTCTGAGTATGGAAATACCCCATATGTGGATGTAAAGTGCTCTGTGGGCGAACTACAATGCTCAGAAGAGATGGAGCGCCATTGAGCTTTTGGAGAGAGAATTTGTTTGGAATGGAAGTTGGGGAGCCATTTGCACTCACAAAGCCCCCATGGTGCCAAAATAGTGGACCCCCCCCCACATGTGATCCCATTTTGGAAACTACACCCCTCACAGAATTTAATAAGGGGTACAGTGAGCATTTACACCCCACTGGTGTTTGACAGATCTTTAGAACAGTGGGCTGTGCAAATGAAAATTAATATTTTTGTCATTTTCACGGACCATTGTTCCAAAAATCTGTCAGACACCTGTGGGGCGTAAATGCTCACTGTACCCCTTATTACATTACGTGAGGGGTGTAGTTTCCAAAATGGGATCACATGTGGGGGTCCATTGTTCTGGCACCATGGGGGCTTTGTACACACACGTGGCCTTCAATTCCGGACAATTTTTTTCTCCAAAAGCCCATTGGCACTCCTTCTCTTCTGAGCATTGTAGTGCGCTTGCAGAGCACTTTACATCCACAAATGGGGTATTTTTATACTCAGAACAAATGAAGTTACAAATTTTGGGGGGCTTTTTTCCTATGGGGTCACACGTGGGTATTCATTTTTTTCATTTATGTCAGAACCGCTGTAAAATCAGCCACCCCTGTGCAAATCACCAATTTAGGCCTCAGATGTACATAGTGCACTCTCACTCCTGAGCCATGTTGTGTGCCCGCAGAGCATTTTACATCCACATTTCCGTACTCAGGAGAAATTGGGTTACAAATTTTGGGGGTCTTTTACCTCTTGTGAATATGAAAAGTATGGGGCAACACAACATTTTTATTTTTTTAAACTAACAGGCTGGTGTAGACCCCAACTTTTCCTTTTCATGTGGGGTAAAAGGAGAAAAAGCCCCCCAAAATGTGTAACACAATTACAAAATACCCCATATGTGACCTTAAACTGTTTCCTTGAAACATGACAGTGCTCCACTAGGAGTTTGAGCTGCGGTGGCAAAATTGGGGGGGGGGGGGGGGTAAAACTCCAGCTGTTGCAAAACTACAACTCCTAGCATGCACTGACAGACCGTGCATGCTTGGAGTTGTACTTTTGCTACCGCTGGAGGCACACTGGTTGGAAAACCTTGAGTTAGATTATGTTACCTAACTCAGTATTTTACAACCAGTGTGCCTCCAGCTGTTGCAAAACTACAACTCCCAGCATGTACTGATTGTCGAAGGGCATGCTGGGAGTTGTAGTTATGACACACCTGAAGGCACACAACTACAACTCCCAGCATACCGAGACAGCCGTTTGCTTTTCGTACATGCTGGGAGTTGTAGTTTTGCAAGATTTGGAGGGCCACGGTTTAGAGACCACCGCACAGTGATCTCCAAACTGTGGCCCTCCAGATGTTGGAAAACTACAAATCCCAGCACGCCCAGACAGCAAACTGCTGTGTGGGCATGCTGGGAGTTGTAGTTTTGCAAGATCTAGAGGGCCACAGTTTAAAGACCACTGCACAGTGCTCTCCAAACTGTACCCCTCTAAATCTTGCAAAACTACAAATCCCAGCATGCACAAACAGCAAACGGTTGTCTAGGCATGCAGGGAGTTGTAGTTTTTAAACATCTGGAGGTCTACAGATTAGAGACCATTGTAAACTGTGGCCCTCCAGATGTTGCTAGGCAACAACTCACCTGGCTTCTGTCAGTTGCAGGATCGCCGCCGCTGCACCTGGAGAAAGACCGCTGCCCGCCACCGATCACTGCCCGCCTTCGATAAGGGACCTCTGCTGCTGCACCCAGCACAGTTCCCCCACTCTGCCCAGACTACTGTGGGTGGGCAGAGCTGCTATTGGTTGGTCTCTTCTGTCTGACCAAGAGCAGGGATAGGAGGGGGGGCCCCCCTGTCACCTCACTCTTGGACAGCCCCGATCCCCCTTATTTTCCGGGTCACCGGAGATCCGTATGACCCGGAATCGCTGCAGACTGCCGGTCTCAGGACCCCCCCAGGTGTTGGCACGGGATGTCTGCTGAATGATTTCAGCAAGCATCCCGGTCCGGTCCCCGCCTGACAAGCAGCGGGGACCGGAATTCACAGAGGCGTACAGGTACGCCCTGGGTCCTTAAGGATCGGGGGTGCAAGGTGTATGCATACGCCCTGCGTCCCCAAGAGGTTAAAACATAGATAATTGTATTATTTTCTCTACGCTATATATTATACACTACAGTGGCAGTTAAAAAAACAAATGTAAGTATTACTTACAAATTCTCTTTATACGTCCATAGAAAATGCCTATGGGTGGTGCATATCGGTATGGGTGGAGCAATTTGGTATGGGTGGGGTACATTGACATGGATGTGGCATACCTTGTGAGGAAGGAGCTTATGGGCCTCCTCAGTTGGTCTCGCAGGGGGGCCTCCAAATTTATTGTTACCCCACTGCTCCTAAATGGTCCTCTTTGAAGGCTACAAGGCATTAAACTCCAAGTAAAACAACAAGCATGTAATATAGTTAGTGGTGCACACACTCTCCTAGTGTCCAGCTCACCACTCCTCGTCTCAGTGTGCGGAAACGTGTGGACCCACGTACAAATGCAAACTTCTAGAAAAAGGAAAGTCCAGCACTGCAGGTCCAAAGCAAGGAAGCCGTTTATTGTATAAGAACACACGGACACCAAACGTGGATCACAAGTGACGCGTTTCGGCGAGCTCTCTCGCCTTAGTCGTACAAAGAAATGTTAAGATCCTTCTGGACTATATAGGGGACAGCGGCCCCACCCCCCACCAGGTGAAAACATCTGAGTGGTGTGGGCGGGGCCACTCCCCTCCCACACAGACACAGACTAAATTTACAATACACATAAAAAAAATTTGCACCAATATATTATATACAACAATAAATGTAGTGGGTATACAACAATGAAGAGAAATTATACCAAAATGCGCGATTATAGCTGTGAAGTGTACAAAAATAGTAAACACACAGTTCAATGAAAAATATGTAGGTTATAAACATATTAATCAGAAACCCCCACCAGTGAAGATAATATAAATGAATACAGTAAATGTGACACTATATATTACTGAATAAAAAACATAACCAATAATGTGTGTGTAAAACAAAAAATAACAAAAGAAGAGGGGGTATAAACATGAAGTAAAAACCTGTATGTGTGAACGAGTCTCTAATCATACCAACATATATTAGCAAGTAATGAGAGTCGTTCACACAGCAAAGTTTTTTTCATCGGATTCCATTCTCCAACTTTGCTGTGTGAACGACTCTCTCATTACTTATATGTTGGTATGATTAGAGACTCGTTCACACACACAGGTTTTTACTTCATGTTTATACCCCCTCTTTTCTTTTGTTATTTTTTTGTTTTACACACACATTATTGGTTGTTTTTTATACAGTAATATATAGTGTCACATTTACTGTATTCATTTATATTATCTTCACTGGTGGGGGTTTCTGATTAATATGTTTATAACCTACATATTGTTCATTGAACTGTGTTTACTATTTTTGTATACTTCACAGCTATAATCGCGCATTTTGGTATAATTTCTCTTTATTGTTGTATACCCACTACATTTATTGTTGTATATAATATATTGGTGCAAATTTTTTTTATGTGTATTGTATATTTAGTCTGTATCTGTGTGGGAGGGGAGTGGCCCCCCCACACCACTCAGGTGTTTTCACATGGTGGGGGGTGGGGCCGCTGTCCCCTATATAGACCAGAAGGATCTTAACATTTCTTTGTACGACTAAGGCGAGAGAGCTCGCCGAAACGCGTCACTTGTGATCCAAGTTTGGTGTCCGTGTGTTCTTATACAATAAACGGCTTCCTTGCTTTGGACCTGCAGTGCTGGACTTTCCTTTGTCTAATAGTTAGTGGTGCCCATGCAATAGGTTCTCTTAGATAGTAAACTAACGGAGGTCCACCACTGAAGAAGGATGTCCATGGTATTGCCATGAAGAAAATAATTCTGGAGAGCAAGATAGGTCACTACTATCTTGTCAACTTGGAGATCTGTGTCACTCTTGACGTTCCTTCAGTGCAACATCTGCCCGGTCCATGCCGATGGAGACTGCATATGGAAAGGAGACTGTCTTTAAAAAGAAGCAGATTTATATTCTTGACAACCTTTAGTTGAGAACACTTTCTGGATGCCTTCAGGTTCTTGATCTTGCCATTGAAGTCCAGAAACTTTAGGATTTCTTTATGGGGAGTGGTTCACTAGAACTGATGGTAAACTTGAGTGTACAGATGTAGCAGGACCATTTTGGTGCACCCATTCCACTCTGCAGGCATGTTGCAGACCCAATGCTTGGCAAAATCTCTCTCATAGCAATGACAATTCACAAGTTATTCCACCTAGAGTGGTCCTCTTAATCCTTCAATTTATTGCCCACTGTTGCAAGCTCAGGTTCAGCCTTTCGCGCATGGGCATAAGGGTTATTCACATGCTTCAAGGAGGCGGCTTTCCAGCATGATCACTGACCTCTGCTTTTAGTTGCTATAGTGTGGATTTGATAGTGGGTTCCAGAGTGTGCTGAATGTCTGAACAAAGAGCTTTGCCACTGAATCTTTTAGTTAATGTTTTGTAGTTTACTGAATATGCTTCAGAGGAGAATGAAGCTGGGAGGGCCTTGCTGGCGCTAGCCACTGATTTCAGTGTCTAATGCTGAATGCAGTGATGGGACAGAATCAGGTGCGATGTTAAAAGCACCTTAACACTTTTAATGAGCCAGTCTGTGTCAGAAGCTCCCCATTCCTGCTACTCACCTTTCCACATCGGAATGGGAGTCCATTTTTATGCCAGCCTGGGCCCACATTATTTAGAGGCGATATAGTTGCCCAATTACTATAATTTTACATCCTGAAAAATATGCTACCATTTTGTTATTGTAACTGATAGAAGGTCACACAGGATGGATGGCAAATAAACAAACACTGACTGTATGTCTGTCTGTCTGGGCCCACCACAGAAGAATGCACACAGAAGTATTGCAAAGCAGAGAGCTCCCTGTCTCATATCTTTCTCTTGCAGGCTGCTTTAGGCCTATGGCATACAAAAGATGGGGACAGCCAAGGACATCAACATGCTGACACATACATAGCAATATCACTGCATTGTGCTGCCTGTACATGAAAAATAAGAACATTGTTCAGCAGCTGCATTTCTCAGGGAAATGGGTATCTTTATTCAAGCGTAAATAAAAGCTGAACACACGTCCAGTAACGACTACAGATCAGGTCTGACTTGTTTCGTCTATTACCTTAATCATAGACCATATAACACAGCATTAATAATCTATTTAAAATCCCCTCTGCAGGTCACATAATTTGTGACGTGTACCAGAAAATCTAGGGAGTGTAAGGCTGAGTTTCCACTTGTTCTTTTCTCTGGCAGTTTTTGGCATACTGCCACTGCAGTTTTTGAGCCAAAGCCAGAAGTGTATTCAAAAGGAATAGGACATATAAAGGAAAGACTTAAACTTCTTCTCCCTTATGGATCCACTTCTGACTTTGGCTCAAAAACTGCAGTGGCAGTTTTGCAAAAACAGCCAGAAAAAAGCCCAAGTGGAAACCTAGCCTAAGAAGTATATTGGATAAAACTAGAAAATGAAGACACACCAAAGCACTAAAGGCACCAAAGTATATCTGAGCAAAGAAAACCTAATATCATCATAACAGAAAGACAATGTTACCTGTAAATCATGACAAATACACCAACATTGTGGTATACTATACGTGATACAGATAGCAAAAATATTATACGTCTAGTATAGTAAAAAGGTGAGTAACTCACTCATAGGCTGGAATTCAACCCCTCTGGTTTGCATGTTTGGAGCCAAATAATCCAATAGGTCTCCTTATTAAGCAGTTTGCAGTGTAAATAACCTCCTCATGAAGTTGCAAAGACCTTCTCTATTCTATGTACTTGAAGATCACTGGTATCTCCCTGATGGTATTCAGTATGGAGATACCTACTGCAGCTATTGGCCAAATGGTAAATCTAATTTACAATTGATAAATTACAATATAATCAAGTTACTATAAAATGAATATAGCTGAAAGCTTGCCCTAAATGTGCACTTGATAAAGCTGACTTATTCACTGCCTTTGGCAATGTGAGGCGGTGGTTAACTTCTGGAAGCTCATGTGGACCTTCCTTCATAGAGTCTGGAACTTAGATGTACCCTTAGATCAGTTACATTACATTTTCCACTATATCCCATCTAATTCTTCCATATCAGACAATTACACTGCCGCTTCTAAGGGTCTTCATTTGTCTCTGCTTGTCGGAGTGAAATGTTTATTACACCACTGGCTTGTGGACACTGTACTGACTATGTCGAAGGTGACTGCTACATTACACAACTTGTTGCACTTTTATTCGATAGAGACTCTTAAGGACCCTGACAAACTCACCAAATAATTCTTATGCAAATGGTGCCTGTTTGTTGTTCGGGTTATGTCAGAAGAGGATAGGCAACACCTGATTCATAAATATCAACAGACTGAATGGTATCGTTTAAGGGATCCACTTGAGCATTTGAGATTCACGAGCCTTCTTCCACCTCACTCATTGGCGATTGTTTGAGGGATTAGCCCCCTATATTCCTCATGTTTGTTGCTTTATTTTATTTGCGTACTTCCTCATAGTTTCTTTGTCTGTTACTCTTTATGTGAGCATCAGAGGACCACTCTTTCTTTACTGTTTTGTTTTTCTGTTCCTTGTCTCTTTCTTGTATGGTTTTCTGTACTGGTATTTGATCGTACCTGATACCCTTCTCTTTGATGAGTTTTTGTTGGGGGGTGGGGGGGTTCTGTTCCTAATGTTACAGGATTACATGCCTGCTGCTATGGCCTGCAAGGAAGAGTTTTTATGTATACATCTTACTGTATACGATTTGTACTAGTACACTGTATACTGTATGTGTCATTGATGCTTTCTTTTCTTTTTTGAACCATGTACCCATCTTTATATCACCCTTTTGTTTTATAGAAAAATAGAAATTGGTATTATAAAAAAAAAAGAATATAGCTTTTTCATCTTGTACTGGAAAGTAATAACGCACAAATTGAACTGCGTGGTAGGTAGATTATTTGTACAGATTCTATAACCACACCTATTGTTCCCTATATGGGATAACTAGGTTGGAGGGACTTCCATACAGGTTGAAAACAGACTAGGCGACAGAATTGTTCTTCCTGGGCACAACTTTTACCCATCCCTCAATCAGTTTAGAAATGTTATAACCATATTTCAAAGAAGGTTATGCAATAATTTACATCACTTGATTAATTACTATCTTGGAAGCACATAGGAGAGTGAAACTACAATGTAGAGCCAAAATAGAGGATTACTTACAGCATGATGGCAGGAAGAGAGCATAACTGCTACGTGGGGCCACATAGAATGCCCTATTACTGTGGGGGGCTAAATGGGACATTATTATTGTTTGAGGGGCACTGTTAAAGTGTGGAGCATTATTACTATTTGGGGTAATATACAGTAGATGTGGTGTCTCTATAGAGGTAGGTATGGTGCTGGATGTTTATGTTGGCAAGATGTGTATATGGTAATACAGGATAGATTCTGTCTTGGCTGGATTAAATCATCATGGCAATCTGAAGCAGATGGAAAATATAGAAACACTACAGTCCGAGAAGATATTGCCTGTTGGTCACTGGATGTAATTGTACTGTAATTACTTATACACATGGCTGTATATGCCACTCGGTATCCGAGGTCCTGTACATATATACTTCTGATGTGGCTGCTGCTGCCATGCTGTGGCCTGGAGAAAAAAATACACCCCCCCCCCCTTTAGTTTAGTTCCTTAAGGACCCGTCATGTGTATACACATTATTGTGCTGTTAAGGGGGTATGGGGCGGGCAGCCCACAGTGGTTTCCAGTAGCTGACATATGGTGATCACAGCACAATCGCAGAAGGGGATCCACTGTTGAGGTAGCCAGAGGGCTTACCTCTCCTTCCCTGGCATCCATAGCTCTTAAATTGATAAAGCCTGTCTGCAGCAGGCTCTATTAATCTAGGGCAGAGCACACAGCTTAATGCAGTTCAACAGAACTGCATTGATCTGTATGAGGAAGCTAATGATGTCTCATAAATGTCCCCTAAGGGGACCAATAAAGTATAAAAAAATTATAATAATATAGGATTAACACACATACAGTAACCCCTTCCATATCAAAGGTTTAAATCACCCCTCTGATCTGCTCTGGTTGAGCTAGTGGATAAAGCTGTGGTTTGTGGATAAAAGTGTGGCTAAAGATAGAAGTGTGAAGTTTTAAAAACAGAAGTTTAAAAAAGCAGAAGTTGGAGTTTAACCCCTTAACGACGCAGGACGTATATTTACTTCCTGCGCCGGCTCCCGCGATATGAAGCGGGATCGCGCCGCGATCCCGCATCATATCGCGTCGGTCCCGGCGCTAATCAACGGCCGGGACCCGCGGCTAATACCACACATCGCCGATCGCGGCGATGTGCGGTATTAACCCTTTAGAAGCGGCGGTCAAAGCTGACCGCCGCTTCTAAAGTGAAAGTGAAAGTGACCCAGCTGCTCAGTCGGGCTGTTCGGGACCGCGGTGAAATCGTGGCTTCCCGAACAGCTGACCGGACACCGGGAGGGCCCTTACCTGCCTCCTCGGTGTCCGATCGGCGAATGACTGCTCCGTGCCTGAGATCCAGGCAGGAGCAGTCAAGCGCCGACAACACTGATCACTGATACACGCCTGTGATCTGTGTAAGAGATCAGTGTGTGCAGTGTTATAGGTCCCTATGGGACCTATAACACTGCAAAAAAAATGTAAAAAAAAAAAGTGTTAATAAAGGTCATTTAACCCCTTCCCTAATAAAAGTTTCAATCACCCCCCTTTTCCCATAAAAAAAAATAAAACAGTGTAAAAAAAAAAATAAACATATGTGGTATCGCCGCGTGCGTAAATGTCCGAACTATAAAAATATATCATTAATTAAACCGTACGGTCAATGGCGTACGCACAAAAAAATTCCAAAGTCCAAAAAAGCGTATTTTGGTCACTTTTATACCATTAAAAAATGAATAAAAAGTGATCAAAAAGTCCGATGAAAACAAAAATCATACCGATAAAAACTTCAGATCACGGCGCCAAAAATGAGTCCTCATACCGCCCTGTACGTGGAAAAATAAAAAAGTTATAGGGGTCAGAAGATGACATTTTTAAACATATAAATTTTCCTGCATGTAGTTATGATTTTTTCCAGAAGTGCGACAAAATCAACCCTATATAAGTAGGGTATCATTTTAACCATATGGACCTACAGAATAATGATAAGGTGTAATTTTTACCGAAATATGCACTGCGTAGAAACGGAAGCCCCCAAAAGTTACAAAATGGCGTGCTTTTTTTCGATTTTGTCGCACAATGATTTTTTTTCCGTTTCGCCGTAGATTTTTGGGTAAAATGACTAATGTCACTGCAAAGTAGAATTGGCGACGCAAAAAATAAGCCATAATATGGATTTTTAGGTGGAAAATTTAAAGGGTTATGATTTTTAAAAGGTAAGGAGTAAAAAACGAAAGTGCAAAAACGGAAAAACCCTGAGTCCTTAAGGGGTTAAAGTCACTGTAAGTATTACTTGTCCTTTATAATTAATTACTGCTGTTTGTCACCAAGGATTATGGACAGCAGGATTAGAGGTTTTCTTCAGTACACAATGTTCCACATGTATGCACCTCTGGAGCAGCAGCTGTAGGATGAATACCGCTGTGGCAGATTTGAGTATGTTGCCCTCCTGGAAGCTCAAATTAGAAATCTAGAAAGAGCAAAATGCAACACTGAGGGAAATTGACAATCTTGAAAAAGCATACTGCTTACAGAGCAAGCAGTTAGTGGGGTAGACATGGAGGTTGGAGAAATTAGCCAGGAGGTCCAAGTAGGGAGCTGGGTCAATGAAGTAGAAGGGACTGGAAAGGGGCAAGGTAAAGGAAGGCTACTTCTGCTTCTGATCTCCCAAGCAAAATTGCCAAGTTGGGTGATGATGCAAGTACCTCAGTATCAGAGATGGCAACCCTAGTGGATACTGGTCTCCCTAACAGCCGGGGGAACAGTCCAACTAGTAATGTGGGGGATGGTAACGCAGATAGGCCAAGAAGTAAATGGTTGTAGGTGATTCTACAGGGTGGGCCATTTATATGGACACATCTTAATAAAATGGGAATGGTTGGTGATATTAACTTCCTGTTTGTGACACATTAGTATATGTGAGGTGGGAAACTTTTTAAGATGGGTGGTGACCATGACGGCCATTTTGAAGTTGGCCATTTTGAATCCAACTTTTGTTTTTTCAATAGGAAGAGGGTCATGTGACACATCAAACTTATTGGGAATTTCACAAGAAAAACAATGATGTGCTTGGTTTTAACATAACTTTATTCTTTCATGAGTTATTTACAAGTTTCTGACCACTTATAAAATGTGTTCAATGTGCTGCCCATTGTGTTGGATTGTCAATGCAACCCTCTTCTCCCACTCTTCACACACTGATAGCAACACCACAGGAGAAATTCTAGCACAGGCTTCCAGTATCCGTAGTTTCAGGTGCTGCACATCTCGTATCTTCACAGCATAGACAATTGCCTTCAGATGACCCCAAAGATAAAAGTCTAAGGAGGTCAGATCGGGAGACCTTGGGGACCATTCAACTGGCCCATGACAACCAATCCACTTTCCAGGAAACTGTTCATCTAGGAATGCTCGGACCTGACACCCATAATGTGGGGATGCACCATCTTGCTGGAAAAACTCAGGGACGTGTTCAGTGATGAGGCAAACTTTTATTTGAATGGTGAAGTTAACAAACAAAACCACCACTATTGGTCTGACACTAACCCACATTGGATAGATCCCTCCAAGACTGTTGGAACACAAAAATTGATGGTATGGGGTACAAAGATAGTGGGGACATTCTTCATCAATGGAAACCTCAAGGCCACTGGATATGTGAAATTGCTACATGATGATGTGTTTCCCTCTTTATGCACTGAAGATGTCACGTTTGAGTTTTTCCAGCAAGATGGTGCACCACCACATTATGGGTGTCAGGTCCGAGCATTCCTAGATGAACAGTTTCCTGAAAAGTGGATTGGTCATCGTGGGCCAGTTGAATGGCCCCCAAGGTATCCCGATCTGACCCCTTTAGAATTTTATCTTTGGGGTCATCTGAAGGCAATTGTCTATGCTGTGAAGATACGAGATGTGCAGCACCTGAAACTACGGATACTGGAAGTCTGTGCTAGCATTTCTCCTGCAGTGTTGTTATCAGTATGTGAAGAGTGGGAGAAGAGGGTTGCATTGACAATCCAACACAATGGGCAGCACATTGAACACATTTTATAAGTGGTCAGAAACTTGTAAATAACTCATAAAAGAATAAAGTTACATTAAAACAAAGCACGTCATTGTTTTTCTTGTGAAATTCCCAATAAGTTTGATGTGTCACATGACCCTCTTCCTATTGAAAAAACCAAAGTTGGATTCAAAAGGCCGACTTCAAAATGGCCGCCATGGTCACCACCCATCTTGAAAAGTTTCCCCCCTCACATATACTAATGTGCCACAAACAGGAAGTTAATATCATCAATCATTCACATTTTATTAAGGTGTATCCATATAAATTGCCCACCCTGTATAATCAGAAAGACGGACATAATAATTTGTCGCCAAGACTGCCTCATCCGAATGGTTTGCTGTCTCCCTAGTGAGAGTAGAGACTGAGGAGAGTGTACTGTCTGTACAGATCCCAGTACAGACTCTATAGCCCCAGACCTCTGCTCACTGTGTTAGCCTGTCAGGACCTGTGTGTGATTCTGCAGCACACAGGTCCTGATACTCCTGACAGGCTGACATAGTGACTTGTCGGCAGCCTGTATTCCAGATAATGTGAGCCCACAGGGTGGCCGGCCTACTAGGAACTTTCCCGGTATCCTATAAGGGCATTTCGGCCCTGGTTGTAAATATGGCCCAGCTTATACAGTCTGTAGAGCACCTGTGTAAAGCTAGTATCTACCCCTATATGGTTTATGTATAGTGGTTTTTATTCAGTAAGATTAAGGTAGTATTATTTGCTCACTATGTAGTGGTAAAATGAGGTCATGGTCTGGCAGTATTATTTGTCTAGGTTTATTACACTGTAATACAGGTAAAAAGTTGCGATCATGAAAACAGCTGTTCTTAAATAATTTTGGGGTGCTAAAATTGAAAATAACATACAAAAATTTATATTGGCTCTAGTTTCAATGATATAAGCAACCAACTAATGAAGTAAGGTTTATAAAATGCATGATGTAACTTACAGAATAGATTTCATAGTCAGTATTGGTGACCAATAGAAAACTGCCAAGCGTACCAAGATGATGCAATATTAGCTAATATTACGTCACCAAATTCTACAAAAGTCATAGTATCTGTTGCTTGGCGAGTTTAGGGTGGGTTCACACTGCGTTTACTAACTACGGGAACTGGCCCTCTTTTCATTCATTTGAATGAGCCGACCAGAGTCACACAGTGACCCAGGTCGGCTCATTTCTGCCCTGTATCCAGTTTTTGAACCGGACTGAAAACAGCAGCATAACACGGTTTTCAGTCAGGTCAGAAAACTGGATACAGGGCAAAAATGAGCCGACCAGAATCACTGTGTGACTCCAGTCGGCTCATTCAAATGAATGAGAAGGGGGCTGGGTCCAGCTGGGATACGGGAGCGCCCTTGGTTTTCACATCCCCCCAGCCGGATCCGGTTCCCGTAGTTAGTAAACGCAGTGTGAACCCACCCTAAACTCGCCAATCAACAGATTCTGTGACTTTTATAGAATTTGGCGACATAATATTAGCTAATATTGCATCATCTTGGTATGCTTGGCGGTTTTCTATTGGTCACCAATACCGACTATGTAATCTATGGTGTCAGTTGCATCATGCATTTTATAAACCTTACTTCATTAGTTGGTTGCTTATATAATGGAAACTAGAGCCAATATACATTTTCTAATGTTATTTTCGTTTTTAGCACCACAAAATCAAGAACAGCTGTTTTCACACTCGCAACTTTTTACCTGTAGAATAGTGTAATTTGCCTATTACCTGTAGTTTAAAAATGGAGAATGTCTGTTGCATTAAAACTAGAGCCAACTAACACATTTCATTATTATATTTGAATTCAGCATTTGAAATTCATTAAGAAATGGCACATTTAATTTCTGAAACTAATTTTTTTTTTTAAATTGGTAGAACAGTGTTATTAGAAGTATTGGCCTTTGTTGTCATGACCAACTGGGGGGACAGGGAGCATTGAGCCCTAAGCAGTCCCTATACAACACTCTCCCTGCCTTCTTGCCCATCTGCCCTAAACGGCAGATCGACAACAACGGTACTGGTCCCTTCCTGAGCTAAAGTAGAGTGGGCGAAAAAACTAATAATAATATACATAGTCAGTCACAGGCCAGAAACATAATGGGAAAACCACCAAACAAGCAGATATACCAGACAGAATATTAATATACAAACAAGGCAGAATATAGTGTACTAACAAACAGTTCAGAAACTGGAATCCAGATAAACGGCAAATATGAATAAATGAATTAGACAAGGTATGGGATGAGTAAACAGCAGAAACCAGGAAATGCAGGGGATAAACAGACGAACTGAATGTTAAACCCTAATCTGATCAGAAACATAAAGCACACACTGTTCACACTGGACTAAGATAAGTAACATAAACAGATTAAGTTCAGAGGACACAGATCAATGAGTAAGCACAGAGGACACTATAGACCAATGGTAAAGCACAGAGGAAACACTAGATCAGTGATCATGTACTCTATGATCAGTGCATGTACTAAAAACTCTAAAGATCAGCAATCATGAACTCTATAAAAACGGATACAAGAAAACCAAACTCCACAACGTGAAGTAACATAGGTCAGGATGCTATACAGGATATTTTTCAAGATACAAGACAGGATATAATAAGATTCGAGGCTAAAGGATATTATAAGATACGAAGCTAAAGCAGAACGCTCATACAATAATCCTAAAAACCGACAAATGTACAACACACTAAAATCTATAATAAACAGGACCATTAACCATGGTTAAAACTCAGGACCATGGTTAAAACTCAGAAATATTACAAGATAAATACAAAGTGCATGATAAAGCAGGCATGGTCAGAATAGCACTAATCACCAGCAACCAGAGTGCAGCAGAACTAGGGGTTTAAAGCCACATCCGAGCTGCAATAGGATGAAAGGCTTAACTCTTCCAAGCCTAGGAAGAAATTACATAAAAACCAATGTCTGATAATGTGTTAGGAAGAGATAAGTGTCAGTTAAACGAAAAAGAAAAAGAAAGGGTAAGAGAAAAGAGCAGGAAAAAAATCACAAGGGGAGCAACACGGAGGGCTAGAAGAGAAGGAGAAAGAAACATTGGGACACGGGTATTCACTCGAATCACTACTCAAGGGTGCAGCCACCACCCCGACACTCCGTCCCCAGTCCTCGAGAGGGCCATCTCACCCTGCTCAGGCACTGTCATCCGCTGTGTGGCGAGTAAACAAAAGTGAGCCAGGGAAGCAAAATCGTAGTGTATTTCTCCTGTCTACCTGAGGAGTCTGCCATCAGCTCCTCCATACGGCACAGGAAGAGTACCTCCTTGTACCATTCAGAAATGGGGGATAGTAGTTTAAAGTTAGTCTACTGCGCCCTACATGATACTGACAGTCGGTGACACATCGTAAAAGCAGTCGTCCAGTCCGAGGGTGCAAAGGTCGTGTGCAGCTCCGACTCCCACGCCCCCACATACCTGGGAGACGATTGCTCAGCCTTATCCATAAGTAAGCGATAAATTTGTGAAACAGGCCTGAAGGGCGCGGAGTCAGAGGTGCACATCTGCTCCAAAGGCGAGAGCGGTCTCGCCAGGAACAGGGCCTGTCCCATTGTGCGAATAAAATGATCTAGTTGTAGGTATTGCATCTGAACTAGCGGTGTGCAGGAGCATTTTGGGACCAGTGCCTCATTGGGTTTCAGTCTCGTTTCGTCCAAGAAGGTGTTAATCAGGAGGAACCCTCGTCCTGTCATCCCTAAAAAGTCAGTACGGTGCAAACCAGGAGTAAAAAGGGGGTTGCCGGTGACCGGGGTCAGAGGTCCACCAGGCACAATCAGCTCCATTCTTGCTATATAGCGCCTATAGGTCGTGACCAGTTCCCTCAACACCCAGGGCAGAGCACGGATGTATTCCAAGGACAGGGCATCTGGGGGCAACCAGGGAAAGGCAGCTAGCTGTTTGCTAGTCCCCAACTCGGATCCCACCCACCTCTTGGACACGCGACCATGAAAGAGGTCCAGGAATCTCACCAGAGTAGCCGCAATATAGTAGGCCTGACTGTCCGGGACCGCCAGGCCCCCCGCTAGCTTACATCTCGTCAAGACTTGCCTGGTTATCCTCGACGGTCTGCCTGCCCAGATAAAGTCCCTAAACAGCTTGTCTATCTTTTTAAAGAATGCGGGAGGGAGAGTTACAGGCACAGTCTGGAATTGGTAGAGGAGTCTCGGGAGAACATTAATTTTAAGAATGTTCACTCTACCCAACCATGAGAAGGTACCCCTCGTCTCTATCTCCGCAAGTCCCCCTCAATCGTAGACAGCAAAGGCTGAAAGTTAAGGGCATAACAGTCCGATAAATTTGCGGGCACCTGGACACCCAGATAATTGATGGATGCGGAGGTCCATCGGAAAAGGTGGGCACTCTCAAGTCATGTCACCAACTCCTCAGGAAGGGATACATTGAGGGCAACACTTTTGGTCAGATTGATTTTATGGTTACTAAAGTTAGAGTATGTCTCTATGGTCTGTAATATAGCTGGCAGGGAGGTCTGAGGGTTTGTGATGTAAAGGAGCAAGTCATACGCGAACGCCGAGCAGGTGTGACTCTCCACCCCCTGTCGAAACCCAGTGATAGCAGGGTTCGATCTTAGGGCAATCAGCAGGTGTTCCATGCACAGAACATAAAGCAAGGGGGAGAGAGGGCACCCCTGCCTCGTACCGTTCCGGAAATGAAAGGGAGCTGTTAATTCGCACCCTCGCCTGGGGGTTAGCATATAGGGCCGAGACTCGTCCCAGCATTGCAGGGCCCAGTCCTATCTGTACGAGGACAGCATTCATGAACCCACAGTCCACCCTGTCAAATGCCTTTTCGGCGTCAAGTGACAACAACATTAATGACTGGCTAGATGTCTTGGTTTGGTGTATGATGGAGTATGCTCTGGCAGTATTGTCCCTGGTTTCTCTCGATTTAACAAAGCCAGACTGGTCAGGGTGGACTAGGGGACCAAGAACAGTGGCTAGGCCATAAGGAGATGGGACGGTAACTGGCACATAAATTGGGATCCTTGCCTTCCTTAGGTATCACTGTGATATGGGCATTCAGGGCGTCTCGTGAAAAAGTAGACTCGAGGGAGATAGTATTGTGCAGGAGGGGGAGCAGGTCATCCCTCAGGGACTTGTAAAATTTGGCAATGAATCCATCTGGACCGGGGCTTTTCCCCGACGGTTGGTTCTTAATTACCGTGGCCAGCTCCTCCTCCGCAAACGGGGCCTCCAAGAACCCAATGTCCTCCTCAGACAGTCTGGGGAGGGCCGTATCGGTAATATAGTCAGTCAGGCAGAGGGGGGGGGGTGAGGTCGATGTCAGGGGGTCGGCGGGCGATGGGAGATTATAGAGATTGGTATAATAAGACTCAAAGGCGGCAAGGATA
The DNA here is from genome assembly GCF_029499605.1 of Hyla sarda. Taxonomy (NCBI): domain Eukaryota; kingdom Metazoa; phylum Chordata; class Amphibia; order Anura; family Hylidae; genus Hyla; species Hyla sarda. The sequence continues at coordinate 72,698,409 of NC_079197.1, read as the reverse complement.
TGCGTCGTAAGGAAGGACCTCTCAGCTTGGGGCGTGACTGATGGGATATAGAGTGCCGCTCTCTTGTCTCTCAGTGCCCTAGCCAGGTATCTCCCAGGTTTGTTTCCCCTCTCATAGAAAGCCCTCGAGCAGTGTTTCCAGTAGCACTTGTAACTATCATTAAGGAGGGTACAGATGTCGTGGCGGGTTTTGATGAGGGCACGTAGAGAGGATTCCTGTAGAGACTGCTTGTGTTGTGCCTCTAGGGAAGACAATGTTTCGAGAAGACGACGCAGTCTATCCGATCTCTCCTTTTTGAGGCGTGAGCCATCTCTGATCAGCACTCCCCGTAACACACATTTAAGTGCTTCCCATTGGGTTGCGAGTGGCGTATCGTCAGAAACGTGATCAGCTCTGAAATGTGCTATGGTAGTTTTGAGATCGGACAGACAGAGCGTTTCAAGAAGTAGAGATTCGTTCAATCTCCAGTTAAATTGCGGTCTGCTAAGGGTGGGGAAGAAGATTGTGCAGTGGACCGGTGCGTGGTCAGACAAGAATAAGTTCTCAATTTGAGACAATGTCAACCTGGGTAAGTAAAAGTGAGGGAGGAATATGTAGTCCAGTCGGCTGTAATTATTGTGGGGGCTAGAGTAGGATGTATAGACTCGATTAGTGGCGTGCTGGAGCCTCCACACATCGCACAGCCGCAGGGAGTGCAAAAGTTTCCTGAGTGTACTAAGTTGTCTGTATGAGACAGCAGAACGCTGCGCGGAGGCGTCCTGCTGGGGTTGTAAAGTTAAATTCAAGTCGCCCCCCAATATAAACATGCCCTGTGTGAGGGGGGGGGGCGGGGGGGTGGATTGGGAGGGGGAAAGGAGGGAGGGTGGTGGAGAGGGCGGGGGGAAGGAAGAGGTGGTGGAGAGGGCGGGGGGGGGAAGGAAGTGGTGGTGGAGAGGGCGGGGGGGGGAAGGAAGTGGTGGTGGAGAGGGCGGGGGGGGGAAGGAAGTGGTGGTGGAGAGGGCGGGGGGGGGGAAGGAAGTGGTGGTGGAGAGGGCGGGGGGGAAGGAAGAGGTGGCGGAGAGGGCGGGGGGGAAGGAAGAGTGGGTGTTAACTAGAATACTACAGGTGTGTAGTCACTGACGGGGCCGGCAGCAGATCAGGCAGCACATTGGAGGGCGTACAAGCAGTCGACAGCAGGCTTGGGTACTGGAAACAGGATTAATCGTTGATGCGAAAGTCAATCACAGTTCCATTCCCCCCGACTCCGATCTGGTAGGCTGGCGTCTCTGTCTCTGAGGGAGCGGTTCCCCATTAGCCAGGCGCCGGCTCTGGTGGCGCTGTGAGGGTCTCAAGGTCGGGGGGCATAAGGGTCCCTCAGGTAGGCGATCCAATCAGGTAGTGCCAAAGGTGGGAGTCCCAGTGCAGTCAGGAAGGAAGAGAGGTCTCCCGGGTGACGTAGGGAGGCAGTCTGGTTGCCAGAGGTGGCATGCAAGGCAAACGGGAATCCCCATCTATACGGAATGTTGCGTTCCTGCAGTTGCCGCAACAGCGGGCGTAGCAGGGCCCTCTGTCTCAGTGTGCGGCGGGACAGGTCGGGATAAATTTGTAGAATAGCTCCATCAAAGTCCACGTCCCCTTGCAGTCGCACTTTCTGCATGAGTTGCTCTTTTACTGGGAGCCCTAAGTGCCCGATGGACTCTGTCAATTTCAATATGGGTAGTCGGTGGGCGTCCCAGGACCAGGTTGAAAATCCCAGTAACCGTAGCGTGCAGGTCAGACGTTCTGGTAGCCTCAGGAGGGCCCCGTATACGGACATTATTTCTGCGGTTTCGGTTCTCAGTGTCGTCCAAGTGATCCGCAAAAGCTTGGTGCGTGGAAGTTTGAGCATTCAGAGCAGATTGCATGTCCTTTAGTGAGACAGTAACAGAATCTTTAAAGTCCTCCAGGGCTCTAATCCTACCCTGTAGGTCAGCCACATCACGTTTAACGGGTTGTAAATCCTTGCGCCACGCAAATTTGAGATCTGAAGCCAACGCAGACATATCTGCTTTCGTGGGTAGCAGCGCCAGCAGCGCTTGTAATTCGGGGTGCCCCTTTAGGAGAGCCACCGCTTGGGCAGGTGGTGGGAGGGTGGAAGCAATGTTCATGTACTCCGGGGAGTCAGCAGGCCCCTGGCGAGACCCTTGGCCCTGCACACAGTGTCCCTTCTGTGGAGGCCCTCCAGAGGCCAGATCCCCAGTCATGGCAGTAAGGTTGTGGGCCAGGGAGGGTGACAACCAGGGTGGGGAGGCAGTGGGAGATCCCTGGACAACATGGGGGTCATCTTGGGCAAGCAGACCATGTGCCCCTTCCCCTCCTGGTGGGTAGAGAGGGGAGGTTGTTGAAGGGGGCCCCTCCTGGCTCCTGAATATGGAGGGGATGCTAGGGGATGGGGAGGGAGCCCTGCATCCCTCCATGGCAGCAGAGAGCATAGGAGCCAGGGTCTGGGGAGGTTGCGTGTTCAGGACCACCTCAGCACTCACCTCCGTCCAAGACATCTGGGGCTCAGCTCCAGCGTGGGTCCCCCGCTGCCTACAGGCATCCTCCATGAGGCAGTCTGTGGGGCGCGCGTGTGAGATGTCCTCTCGCGCGTCTTCCGGTGGCTGCCGTGCCGTCCGGGGCCCGGTCTCCACACTCCCCAGTGGCAGCGGAGGTTGCGCGGGTCCTCGGTGAGCTCTGGCGGGTAAGTCCAGTAGCGCTGTGAGCGGGGTCCCTTGCGATGCCGCTCCGGTCCCCGCTGTGCATTGCCGTGTGGTTGGAGGGGAGTGGGCGGGAGCAGCAGAGCCTCGCTGGTCCCGCGCCATCTTGGATTGGGCCGGCATCTTCTGCGGCGGCTCCTGCAGGTCTCTCAGTGGGCCAAAGAAATTCTGGATCGGGGTCCCTGCGTTCTTGGGTGTCTTGGCAGAGTGTCCCCTCTTTCCTGACCTCCTGCCGACCATTTATAGCAGCGATATCCCCCTAGTATGATGGCCTGGGTGACGGAGCTCTGCACCTCAGCGTCTTGCTCACACGCCCCCCCCATGAATAGATGATTTTATTGGATGCTGCAACCTACTGCCTTTCAAACCTTTAAATGGGTACTCCACCCCTAGAGATCTTATCCCCTATCCAATGGAACAAACTCCGGGTGCAGCAGGGAGATCACGGTGGTCCACAGCGGCGCGACCCCCGCGATCTCCCTGCTGCGCCCGGCGTTTGTTTAGAACGTCAGGTGCAGCGCTGGAGGCTCGTGACATCACGGCCACGCTCCACTTGTGACTTCAAGGCCACACCCCCTCAATGCAAGTCTCCGGGAGGGGGCGTGATGGCCGTCACACCCCATGCCGAAGACTTGCATTGAGGGGGCGTGGCCATGACATCACGAGCCTTTGGATAGGGAATAAGATGTCTAGGGGCGGAGTACCCCTTTAACTTATTTTTTGGGTTCATATGGTCTCTTCATTTGAGTATTGTACTTTTAATACAAGTTGTTCTCTGGTACCTAATGCACATGGCACTTTACTATGCTAGTAGCTGCTTCATGCACTTTACTATTTGATGATTGCTTTATAGGTTTGTATTGTCAATTGTGCTGCCATATGTTACATATAGTTATATAGTTCATAAGGTTAAAAAAAAGACCAGAGTCCATCTGTTCAACCTATAACCCTAATAAGTCCCAACTGAGTTGATCTATAAGAAGGCAAAAAAAAAAAAAAAACTCATACTAGAGGTAAAAATTCCTTCCCGACTCCAAATATGGCAGTCAGAATAAATCCCTGGATCAACATTCTGTCCCTAGAAATGTAGTATACATAACCAGCGATGTTATTACTCTCCAAAAATGCATCCAGACCCTTTTGAACTGTTTTTTTTATAGAGTTCACCATGACCTCAGGCAGAGAATTCCACAGTCTCACTGCTCTTACAGTGAAGAACCCCCATCTGTGCTGGTGTAGAAACATTCTTTCCTCAAGACATAGAGGATGCCCCTTGTTATAAATACAGTCCTGGGTATAAATAGATCATGGGAGAGATGTTTCTGTATATACATCAAATTAAATATCTTTATGTACTCTTGTGACTTTACTATGTATGTACCCTGATATTTTAATTTGACTATGATTATATGCAGGTTCCAATTATGTCACCTCAATGTTTAATAAAAGAATACCTCCTTTTTTTTTTTGCAATTTTATATTTTTCATCTTATGTGTAAATGTATATAAGTGATTTTTGTTTTTGTTTTCTGGTATATATCCTTTGTTAAGATGTATGTATTACATGTGTATATAAAATTTTGGGCCCATAGGGCTGTAGTTACTTCATTGACTTTATCATAGTGATATGCCATCAATGTGCTAAACAGGTTCTCCCACAAGTACAAGTTAGTCCTTATATGAGATACGGGACAATTGATAATCTGATCACAGTGGACCGCTGGGACCCTCCATGATCTCTGTCAAAATGGAGCAACAGGGCGCGTGTATGTGTCGCTGCTCCATTCATTCTCTATGGGAGCTGTTTGGCTATCTGTGGTAACTCCCATAGAGAATGAATGGAGCAGTGACATTCCACTCCATTCTGACAGGAGACTTGGGTTCCTGCTCTCAAGATCACAGGAGGTCTCAGCACCTGTTCTAGATTCATGGGGGTCCCAGCAATCTGACCCCCCCACCCCCATCACATATTCTCCCCTTGTGTGCTGCAACAGTACTATTGTCAAGACTCCACAATGTGATCTGAACACACTGAATTGTTTTAAGCATCTGTACATATATATGTAGCTCCAAAAAATAACAGGTGCTTTTCATATAATGACTGCACTCTGATAGTGTTTCACTGACCAGAGCTGGAGTAAAACAGTCCTTATCAATATAACCTTTTCTATGTCAGCAATGAGGTTGACTTTTTGGTTAGCTGCAAAACCTTTTTGAAAAGAATACAAATGCTTTTTGTTTTACTGCAGGTTTAAAGTGGCTTTAAAACAAATATTGGACATAACATAAGGATACTTATCTATAGGTAACACAAACACATTCCTTCCAGATGGAATTTTGGTGTTTCCAGTTGACATTCCCAAACCTCTCCTTCCAGCGTGAAAGCTATTTGTAGTCATATAAAGGATTAAGCTCTAGGTAGTGGAACAGGTTGGATGGATTTCTTGGATGGCAAAGAGGGAGATAAAGGAGTAATTGAGCCAGTAATGGAGAATTTGTAGGCATGAGGTTACTACAGATTGTTCTGTAGTCTCTTTGTGTGCACCTGGGCTATTTCACTTGTTTATTTCCCAACAAGAAGTATGTGCCCCGATGCAAAAGGAAACAATTGACCCTGGAACTTTGTTTAAATGGACAAAAAGACTTGGCAAATAATATAGAGGTGGATCTGTAATTTCCTACAAAAATTCCTAAACCCAAGTCAACAAACAAGGTGGGGTTTAAAGCGTCACTTTATACACAAGTTGTTAAAGCTTCTGAAATTGTAGAATAGAAACCTATCACCAAGACAAACTACACAGACTGATAACACTGAGATGTTTACATAAGCGGGAGATGTCACAGCAGTTTGTACAGTCATCTTTTCGTATAAAGGTGTAGGATTTTCCCCTACATTTCTTTATTTCTAGAATGTCTTTGTGTGAAACAGACACAAACAACCACACTTGGCTGCATACACACAATATCAACTATCACACCTTCATTTACAACCTCACCAGCATAAAGAGACACATTTGTCAGCGCTCAAATCTGCCACCGATAATGATGTTTCTTAGGAAATAAGAAATATAATATGCAGATCATAGGTATTCACAGACCTTTATTTCCTGCAATGAGCATTGTACAACACAAACACTACAGACTAAATGATCTGTGCACAACAACAAAAATGGGTGCAAAGAGGGCTAAATCATGCTTGTTATTCTTCTATATTTCTAGCTGAAAAACTGAGAAGAAACAAAACAGAAATGACTTTTATCCAGCTAATTCATTACTCATTTAATTTCATTCTAAAAATGGCACTTTTATTTGCTAAAGGTTTTTAGACATTGGGGAGATTTATTAAAACCTGTGCAGAAAAAACATTGACCAGTTGCCCATAGCAACCAATCAGATCGCTTCTTTAACTTTTAAAAAGGCCTAGTTAAAAATGAAAGACATAATCTGACTGGCTGCTATGGGCAACTGGTCAACTATTACTCAGCACAAGTCTTGATAAATCTCCTGGTATGATTGTAAGTTATCAAGCATGACCCTGGATTTCCTCTAGCAGTGCCATATCATGTACCTGGAGAGTTGAAACTAGTTCTATGATTTATCCTTTTTTTTTTTAACCAGCTTCATCAGGTCTGGACACTGTTGCTTTAAAAATGTTTTAGAGCCTATTTGGTCTAGAAAAAAGGCTCCTGGTAGTGCAAAAATTTGCAACTTTTCAGCAGCTCTGTATCTGAAGTGATTTGAAAAAGTGCCTTGTTTGAACACTTTTGTCTTTTTACTTTTCAGTGGCTGCTAATCTATGAAGTGCAACTTTTCTGGAAAAAAAAATTGTAGTTTTGTGTCCAGCTGATTAAAAAGTCATAGATTTTTGTGCATTGGGGAAACCATACAAAGTGGTGTACTCAAGTATAATTTCAATAAAAGTGTACTAGCACCATATTTATCAAATGCCATGCAATCATTTAATACCTTTGACACACGTACACTTGCAACTAAAAAAGGCTAAAAAAAAGGGCCCATCCATCAACATTGATAAATTCCCCAGAGAGCAGGGAGAAAAGTGCTTGTTCTACAGATTTTTTTTATAGCAAACTCTCTACACCATTCCAAAAGATTTTTTAATTGACAGGTACACTTTAAGGGCTCAAGCACTCAACCTTAATATAGATCTGTGTAGTACAGATCCTTAATATATTGCTTATAGTGTGTTCTGGGCCTCTATTGTAATGCTCACTGATTTACATTGTCACATTATGCACTCCGGCTGCACATGCTGGCTGTGAGCGCATGGTCCTGTTACCTGCTGCTGCCGGCGGGGCTGGGATTCGCATCGCGGGACGCGCCCGCATACGAGTCCCAGTCCATCACTCACCAGGTGCTTCTCCTGCCCCCACCTCTGCCTCTCTGCTCCAGCACGTGTGTCCCTGTCCCCTAAGGCGCACGCGTGACGGAGCTTTAAGATTTAAAGGGCCAGTGCGCCCATTAGTGTAGTACACCTGTGGCTCATTGATAAATTCCTCCTCCTCCCACACTTCCCTGATGGATCATTGTTGCCTTGTGCCTGAGAGAAAACATTCCTGAGAGTTGCCTTGCCGTGTATCTGATCCTTTGCTCTGTGACCTGACCTTGGTCTTCTGCCTCCTGCCTTTTGACCTCCTGACTACGCTACTGTGCCACCTGCCCTGACCTGTTGCTATCCTGACTATGAGCTGCCTTATCCCTCCTGTGCCTCGCATCTCCTCAGCCACCTGTGTGGTTGAGCCGTGCCAGGGGTAGCGACCTGGGTGCCGCCTGCCGCAGCAAGTCCATCCTGCTTTGCGGCGGGCTCTGGTGAAAACCAGCGGCACCTTAGACTCCGCTCCCTGGTACGGTCCGAGTCATCTGCCACACAGGTCCAGCGGATCCACATCCACGATGTTCCTGTCTTCTAAAACGTGAGTGTTACATACATGGAAGCTTTCTCTCATAAAAACTGTGTAGTGCGTCAACGGGTTTTGTAAATGAGGACTGGACCGATGTTGTACAAGACCATTAGTAGGAAACTACAGTTGTCTCTACATGCAACTCAGAGGACTTACTCATTTGTATCTTTTTCATAGGGTGTACAAAACGCCTACTGTGCTCATATATGCAGAAGCTGCATAGTATTTTCCTTTCATCTGCTCTGTCAGGGAAGAGAAGAACAAAAGAACGAAGCAGGCAGATGCATCATGAACACCAATGGAGCTTAATTGACATCTTGACTTTAACGAGGTGCACTGGGTTTTCATCATGGTTTGACTGGATTTAAACAGGCAACATAGTGCTTGCTATATTTTTTTGCCTCGTCTTTTAAATGGATTCTGTAACAAAGGCCCCCAAATGGAGCCGTTAATGCAGATGTGAGCATATTTGATATTGGGTTATGTGTCAATTCACTGTGCCCTTGATGTACGGGGGATCTTTTATTAGAAAAATAAAGACCTATTGGAAAATGATAACTAGAAATGAGCGAAGTTTAGAAAAATTGGATTCGTCCGATTCGCCAAAGTTTCTTCCAAAATTTGTGGTGAATCTCTATTAAAAACGGCTATTTCTGGCCTACAGAAAGCCTCAATAGGGGTATCGTAACACGCATAGGGAGTGTGCTGTGTTAGTGAAATAATACTGTTATTCAGTATGACATGCGTATTACAGGCATCACTATTAGAATCACTGGATGTGGCAGCAGGGTCGGGAGACCATATGGCGTCACAATTGAAGAGATTAAAGAGATTTTTATGTATTTTTTATTTAATTTAATTTGAATTTATTTTAATTTTTCAAAATCCTTTTTTGAGGACCCATTCTGGTGAGCATCAAGCTGGCGGTGGCCCAGCTAGGCGAGCTACCACCTGTTCCAGCCCCTGCCTCTCAGCGTTTCATTGGGTTCTTGTTGTAATTCCAGAGGTAATATATGATGATGACTAGAAAGGAATGAATTTTTAAAAAATTTGATTAGTCCGATTTGATTTGCTCATCTCTATTGAGGACCCATTGGAGGGCAAGTCTGGAGCCAGCAGCCACGGTAATTCCAGCTCCAATAGTGTAAAATTGCTGCAGTGTACACTATGGAAAAGCACCTAGTTGTATCTTAAAATCGAGATGGTGGTCCGCCGCGAGGCCAGCTACTACCTGTCCCAGCCCCTGCGTCTCAGCGCACCCCTATGCTCTGAGTGTCCACTTGAAAAGGGTGGGACTGCAGTACCAGCATCTTGGAGCGGAGCACATTCAGCTTCTGTGCCATTGGATAAGTGGGCACATAAAGCTAGAAGTGGCTGCAGTGAAAAATCTGCTACCACCTGTTCCAGCCCCTGCCTCTGAGCGCCTCCCGACAGTTATGGTTCATTGTTATCAATCCAACCTGTTTGATCGGATTATTGTGGTAATTCCACAGGTAATATATGATGTCGACGACCATAGGGCCTCAGTCTTGAAAAGATTACATTGATTTTTTTTTTATTTAAGATTTTGATTAGATAAACAAGTTTAACCTCGTCCCTCTTTGGCAATTTTTCATTTTTGCACTTTTGTTTTTTCCTTCTCACCTTCTAAACATCATAACACTTTAAATTTTCCACCTAAAAATCCATATGAGGGCTTGTTCTTTGCGCCAACCATTTTACTTTGTAATACCATTAATAATAATTTCACTACAAAATCTATGCCGAAATCAGGAAAAAATTATTTGTGGAGCAAAATTAAGGACCACGTCTAAGTACCCTGGTAGTTAAGGACCAAGGACGTACGCGTACGTCCGTGGCAATTTCGGTCCCGGCCGTGCGCCGGGCGGGGACCGAACCGGGGTGACTGCTGATATCGATCAGCAGTCACCCCGTGCAAATGCCAAGGGAGGGGGGGGGGGTCATCAGACCTCCCCATGTCGGCGATCGACACACTTGCGATTTACGGCTATTCCGGGTCATACGGGTCTATAGTGACCCGGAAAATAAGGGGGATCGGGGTTGTCCAAGACACCCACGATTCCCCTGAAGGGATAGGAGTGAGGTTGCAGGGGTGCCACCCCTCCTATCCCTGCTATTGGTCGTATAGACTCGACGACCAATAGCAGATCGGGGGCGGAGGGGTTAACTTTCGTTTTCCCCTTTCTGCCCACCCTCAATAGGCGGGGCAGAACGGGGAAACCGAGGCGGACCGGCGCCGAAGTCCACTTACCCTGTGGGCGAGGCTGCGGGCGACGATCGGTGACGATGTCGTGCAGCTGGCTCCCTGGATCCTACAGAAGCCGGTGAGTTGCCTAGCAACATCTGGAGGGCTACAGTTTCTCTATACTGTAGCACTCCAGATGTTGCAAAACTACAACTCCCAGCATGCCCAGACAGCTGTTTGGGCATGCTGGGATTTGTAGTTTTGCAACAGCTGGAGGGCTACAGTTTGAGACCACTATACAGTAGTCTCTAAACTATAGCCCTCCAAATCTTGCAAAACTACAACTCATAGCATGCCCACACAACTGTTTGCTGTCTGGGCATGCTGGGATTTGTAGTTTTGCAACATCTGGAGGGCCACAGTTTGGAGATCACTGTGCAGTGGTCTCTATACTGGAGCTCCCCAGATGTTGCAAAACTGCAAATCCCAGCATGCCCAAACAGCAAACAGCTGTCTCGGCATGCTGGGAGTTGTAGTTGCGTACCTCCAGCTGTTGCATAACTAAATCTCCCAGCATGCCCTTCAGCGATCAGTAAATGCTGGGAGTTGTAGTTTTGCAACAGCTGGAGGCACACTGGTTGGAAAATGCTGAGTCAGGTAACAGAACCTAACTGAAGGTTTTCCAACCAGTGTGCCTCCAGCTGTTGCAAAAGTACAACTCCCAGCATGCACGGTCTGTCAGTACATGCTGGGAGTTGTAATTTTGAAACAGCTGGAGGTTTGCCCCCCCATGTGAATGTACAGGGTACATTCACACGGGCAGGTTTACAGTAAGTTCCCGGCAGTATGGGCTGTGGCAAATTTTTTCGCCGCAGCGCAAACTCCTAGAGGGGAACTCACTGTAAACCTCCGCCAGTGCGAATGTACCCTAAAAACACTACACTACAAATAATAAAGGGTAAAACACTACACATACACCCCCTTACACTGTCCCCCCCAATAAAAATTAAAAACGTATTGTACGGCAGTGTTTCCAAAACGGAGCCGCCAGCTGTTGCAAAACAACAATTCCCAGCATTTCTGGACAGCCACTGACTGTCCAGGCATGCTGGGAGTTTAGTAACAGCTGGCACTCTGTTTGGGAATCACTGGCGTAGAATACCCCTATGTCCACCCCTATGCAATCCCTAATATAGTCCTCAAATGCGCATGGCGCTCTCTCACTTCAGAGCCCTGTCGTATTTCAAGGAAACAGTTTAGGGCCACATATGGGGTATTTCCGTACTTGGGAGAAATTACACTACAAATTTTGGGGGGCTTTTTCTCCTTTTACCCCTTATGAAAAGGAAAAGTTGGGGTCTACACCAGCGTGTTAGTGTAAAAAAAATTATTTTTACACTAGCATGCTGATGTTGCCCTTTACTTTTTATTTTCACAAGAGGTAAAAGGAAAAAAAAGCCCCCCAAAATTTGTAACGCAATTTCTCCTGAGTACGGAAATACCCCATGTGTGGGCATAAAATGCTCTGCGGGCGCACAACAAGGCTCATGAGTGAGAGCGCACTATGTACATTTGAGGCCTAAATTGGTGATTTGCACAGGGGTGGCTGATTTTACAGTGGTTCTGACATTAACGCAAAAAAAAAAATACTGACATGTCACCCCATCTTGGAAACTACACCCCTCACAGAATGTAACAAGGGGTATAGTGAGCCTTAACACCCCACAGGTGTTTGACAAATTTTCGTTAAAGTTGGACGGGAAAATGAAAAAAATAATTTTGTTTCACTAAAATGCTGGTGTTACCCTAAATTTTTCATTTTCACAAGGGAAAATAGGAAAAAAAGCCCCCCAAAATTTGTAACCCTGTTTCTTCTGAGTAAGAGCATACCCCATATGTGGATGTAAAGTGCTCTGCGGGTGAATTACAATGCTCAGAAGAGAAGGAATGCCATTGGGATTTTAAAGAGAAAATGTGTCCGGTATTGAAGGCCACTTGTGTTTACAAAGCCCCCATAGTGCCAGAACAATGGACCCCCCACATGTGATCCCATTTTGGAAACTACACCCCTCATGTAATGTAATAAGGGGTACAGTGAGCATTTACACCCCACAGGTGTCTGACAGATTTTTGGAACAGTGGTCCGTGAAAACGAAAATGTAATTTTTCATTTGATCAGCCCACTGTTACAAAGATCTGTCAAATGCCAGTGGGGTGTAAATACTCACTGCACCCCTTATTAAATTTTGAGAGGGGTGTAGTTTCCAAAATGGGGTCACATGTGGGGGGGGGGAGGTCCACCTGTGACCCCATTTTGGAAACTACACCCCTCTCAAAATTTGAAAGGTAAAAGCATCCCAGAGTTATTAATGCTTAAAGTGAAAGTGGTCAGATGTGCAAAAAAACGCTCTGGTCCTACAGTGAAAAATGGCCTGGTCCTTAAGGGGTTAAATTGAAGATTTCAAATAGATTAACATAACATTTTTAATTAATGTGCCATCAGCATGAGGAGACCCCATGGCCACGGTTTGTCTGGGTCCTCTGTTTAGTCTTCCTCATCACCCTGTAGCTCCACAGCCTGCTCCTGCTCCTCTCCTGTCAGATGACTATAAAAATCACCCATTTCGCAAAACCTTGCCTGTGCTCCACTGTCCCCCTCCCCCTCCTCCTCTTCAGCCTGCAAAGGGCTCATGTGGCCTCGAGATGTAGGCGCTACGTCTCCAGTGCCCTGCCCAGCCATTGTTGTAGGATATCAAGCAGTGGAATGCTGTCGTTCTTCCCGTGATGCTGCCGACTGACTAATAATGTGGCTTCCTCAAAGGGCCTGAGTAAATGCCAGGTGTCATGTATGAGCTGCCGCTGGTTGACATTGAAGTTATACATCGTGACAGAATGGCACAGCCTGGAGGTGGCAGCAGCCTGACGAGACCAAAGGGCCTCACAATTGAAAAATGTAAGATATTTTTTTAAATTGCATGTGGCCATGTTAACATCCTCCGGATACTTGATGAAAAACTGCCACATCGCAGAGTAGCTGATTTTCCCCCCAACAGTCCTCACTGACTGACTGCTACTGCTGCCGACTCCAGTGACCGCTGTTCCACTAGCTCCAGGACAGGTAGAGTGCCCGAAGCAGGTGGTCTACCCTGGGCACGTTTGGCTCCAGACTTCCCATTGCTGCCACCATGCTGACTCCCAACCATGCTACCACCTTGCTGGCTCAACTAATGCTTCATGGGAAACCTGCCATCCTCTTCTCCTGATGATGATGAAGCCCCTTCTGCGCCCGGCTCCCAAGTGTGATCGGCTTCATCATCATCATCGAGTTGTGTCTGCGCGTCACAGATGTACTCCTCAGGTTCCTCAACAGTGTGTGCTTCAGGAACCTGAACGCTCCCAACACCACCTACCATGCCACTCTACTCATCACTACTTGCCCACCTAGCGAAGGAAGCGGGGAATGTCTCCTCCACTTCTTGGCTGGGCAGTAGCTGCTGACTGTCTTCTAGTAGATCGTCCTGACTAAAAAGTGGAGCTGAACCCACAGCATAGGATACTTCTGTGGGGAGGGAACAGCATAGGACAGAGGCAATTGGAGGACAGGGACTGCTCCCGGCCATGCCAACTGATGGTTGTGTCTGAGGAACCCACTGACTGTTGACTGGGGGTGTCATATGTCACTTGTGATGAACTGAATGGCCGAGTTAACCAGTCAATGACAGCAGATGGGTTGCTGGTCGAGACACGACCGCTAGCTGATACCAGCTGTGACCTCTGCCTGCACCTGATGAATTTAGGCCTCTGCCACTCCTCTGTGCAGGTCCTAGCACTTCTCTGCCTGACATACTTAGTGTGTATGTGAGGAGAAGATTATTATACGCTCCACTACGCTTAAAACATTATTTGTCTACAATGCCAGCAGATGTGTACTTTTGGCTGGCCTTTTGCAGTAACTATGCCCTTTGGACTGTAACAGGAACAAAATGGTAGACCGTATAGATCTACGTACGTGGTGTGCACTTATTAGAGGAGTACAATGAGCTCCACTATGCTTAAAACAGTATTTGTCTAGAACAACAGCAGGTGTGTACTTTTGGCTGGCCTTTCACAGTAACTAGGCCCTTAAGACTTAAACAGGAACAAAATAGTACACCACTTAGATGTACGTACGTGGTATGCACTTATTATGGGAGTACAGATTCGATTCGCTCATCCATAATTATAACATTTGGGCACTGTGGATAGACAGTTTTAGGTTGGCTTTATTACTGAGATAACCAGAATGTGACGTGTACAAGCAAAATATGTTTGATGTTAATTTTACCTTCACAGGTAAAAGATGGAAGACTATTTTTGTCTATATAAATTTATGGGAGATTTGTTAAAATATGCTGGTGCAATTGCCCATAGCAATCAGATTGCTTTATATGCCATTTTTTTTACAATAACATTAGTATCTGATTCCTTGCTATGAGCATGTAAGACTCACGGCAGTAAGCTGTAACACACATGGTAGTAGTGGATCCGCTGGACCAGTGTGGTACTTGAGGTGGGCCGTGCCAGGGAGTGGAGTTTAAGGTGCCGCTGGTTTAAACCAGAGCTTGTCGCAAAGCGGGATGGTCTTGCTGCGGCAGACGGCACCCAGGTTGCTATCTCTGGCATGACTCGACCACACAGGCGGCTGAGGAGGTACGATGCACAGGAGGGCTACAGCAAGTCGTGGTCAGGATAGCAGTAGGTCAGGGCTGGTGGTACAGGTGCAAGGTTAGGGACATGGCATGAGGTCAAAATGCAGGTGGCACAGGAGCAAGGTCACGGAACAAAGGGGTCTGGAACACTGCAAGGCAAGGACAAAATGCTTTCTCTAAGGCACAAATGGCAAACAAAGATACGGCAGGGATTAGTGGGAGGTGCTGATACGGGCATGCCCTAGGAGGTGGGAGCACGCACACCGGTGCTGCGAGAGGATAGCAGACAAGGGAGGTGAGTGATGGCTGAGGTTCGCATGCGGGAGTGTCCCGCAATGTGAATCCCAGCCTCGCTGGCAGAGATGGAAAGAGGAGGGGAGCATTCACGCAGGGCCAGCGTTAGGGCGGGGCAAACCAGGCAATTGCATAGGGCCCCCATTCCCCAGGGGGCCCCCTGCCGGCTGCTCAGTAGGGGGGGGCAACTGTTTTAAAGTGGCCGCAGCGCCGGCTGCTTGTTAGAGATTAGCAGCCCGGCCGCGGCCACTTTAGAACAGTGACCAGCTGCGGGCCCGGACACATATTTCCTTACCTGGCCGCGCTCGGCAGGCTCAGGTAATGCGGCGGGTCTTGTGGGCTGTGTGGATAATATGACGAGTGACATCTCCTGTGGCATCAGGGACGTCACTCATTATTTCCTGCAGCTGCTGCTGCTTAAGTTTAGCAGTCCGGCCGCGGCTGCAGGAAATGATGAGTGACGTCCCTGACGCCGTGCAGAGGAGCCGCAGGAGATGTCACTCGTCATATTATCCAAACAGTCCACAAGACCCGCCGCATTACCTGAGCCTGCCGAGCAAGGGAACTATACTGCCAACCTAATTTGGGGGAACATACTACCAACCTAATCTGGGGGAACTATACTGCCAACCTAATGTGGGGAACTATACTGCCAACCTAATGTGGGGGGAACACACTGCCAACCTTTTGCCTTCCTCTGGATCAACTCAACTCAATAGGGACTTATTAGGGTTATAGGTTGAACTTGATGGACTGTGGTCTTTTTTCAACCTTATGAACTATGTTACTATGTAATGTGGGAACTATACTGCCAACCAAATGTGGGGTAACATACTGCCAACCTAATGTGGGGGAACTATACTGCCAACCTAATGTGGGGGACCATACTGCCAACCTAATGTGGGGGAACTACAACCTAATGTGGGGATCTAAACTGCCAACCTAATGTGGGGGATCTATACTGCCAACCTAATGTGGGGGAGGCTATACTGCCAACCTAATGTGGGGGGAGCTATACTGCCAACCCAATGTGGGGGAAACTATACTGCCAACCTAATGTGGGGAAGCTATACTGCCAACCTAATGTGGGGGAACTATACTGTCTACCTAATGTGGGGGAACATACTGCCAACTTAATGTGGTGGAACTATACTGTCTACCTAATGTGGGGGAATTACAACCTAATGTGAGGGAACTATACTGACAACCTAATGTGGGGGAAGCTATACTGCCAACCTAATGTGGGGGGAACTATGCTGCCAACCTAATGTGGGGAGGCTATACTGCCAACCTAATGTGGGGGTACTATACTGCCAACCTAATGTGGGGGAACATACTGCCAACCTAATGTGGGGAGAACTATACTGCCAACCTAATGTGGGGAAGCTATACTGTCAACCTAATGTGGGGAAGCTATACTGCCAACCTAATGTGGGGGTACTATACTGTCTACCTAATGTGGGGGAACATACTGCCAACTTAATGTGGGGGAACTATACTGTACTGCCTACCTAATGTGGGGGGAACTATCATGTCTACCTAATGTGGGGGAAACTATACTACCAACCTAATGTGGGGGAACTATACTGCCAACCTAATGTGGGGGAACATACTGCCAACCTAATGTGGGGGTGGGGGAACTATACTGCCAACCTAATGTGGGGAAGCTATACTGCCAACCTAATGTGGGAAAACTATACTGTCTACCTAATGTGGGGGAACATACTGCCAACTTAATGTGGGGGAACTATACTGTCTACCTAATGTGGGGGAACTACAAGCTAATGTGGGGGATCAATACTGCCAACCTAAAGTGGGGGAACTATACTGCCAACCTAATGTGGGGGAACATCCTGCCAACTTAATGTGGGGGAACTATACTGTCTAACTAATGTGGGGGAACTATACTGTCTTCCTAAGTGGGGGAACTATACTGTCTACCTAATGTGGGGGGAACTATACTATCTACCTAATGTGGGGGAACATACTGCCAACTTAATGTGGGGGAACTATACTGCCAACCTAATGTAGGGGAACTATACAGCCTACCTAATGTGGGGGTGAACTATACTGTCTACCTAATGTGGGGGAACTACAACCTTATGTCGGGGAACACACTGCCAACCTAGTGTGGGGGAACTATACTGCCAACCTAATGTCGGGGAGCATACTGCCAACCTAATGTGGGGGTAACTATACTATCTACCTAATGTGGAGGGAACTATACTGCCAATTTAATGTGGATAACATACTGCCAACTTAATGTGGGGGAACTATACTGCCAGCCTATTGTGGGGGAACTATACTGCCTAGCTAATGTGGGAGGAAGTATACTGTCTACCTAATGTGGGGGAACTACAACCTAATGTGGGGGAACATACTGCCAACCTAATGGGGGGGAACTATAAAAGATACAAAAAATGCAAAAATATAAAATTGTACTATTCTGATCCCTATAATTCTTTTATTCTGTATATGGGGATGTAAGAGGGTCATATTTTGCGCTGTGATTTGTGGTTTTAATCTGCACCATTTTTGTTTTGATGGGACTTTTCAATTGCTTTTTAGATATTTTTTATGGTATTTGAAGTGACCAAAAATTTGCAAATCTGGTTAGTGCACTATTACGACTTTTGGGGCTCCACTTTTGATTTTGCCTAGGGTCACGCTTAGCCTAAAACCGGCCCTGCGTTCATGGGCAGCATGTCTGGCCGGAGCGCTTGATGTAACAGGGAAACTGCACCACTTTTCCTCCACACAGGTTTTGATAGATTTTCGCCATTGACTTTTGTAAAGGAGTGTTTCAATTTTTACATGGGAATAATAAAAACATTGTATGGAGGTGTTGGTGATATATCTTTTGTACCATTTAAACAAACCCTAAAAAACATGCAAAAAAAAACCAAAACAGTGGGACTGGAGTCACTATGGCAGCACCAAGGGATTGTTTGTGCTTACCGTAATTTAAATAGTTATATGATGTTGTGGATTTTCATGCAAATCTACTGGTAATCAAAATTTTAAACACTTGGATGTGTTTGCAGATTTTGACGCCTCAATATAAGTCAGTTGTAAAATTCCTATCAAATCTTTGCTATTTCTACAACAAAAATTGGCATACCTTAGATTAAAGGGGTACTCATTTGGAAAACATTTATTTTTAAACCAAATGGTGCCAGAAAGTTAAACAGATTTGTAAATTACTTCTATTTAAAAATCTTAATCCTTCCAGTACTTATCAACTGTATGTTCCACGGGAAGTTCTTTTCTTTTTTGAGTTTCCTTTCTGTCTGACCACAATGCTCTCTGCTGACACCTCTGTCCATTTTAGGAACTGTCCGGAGCAGGAGAGGTTTTCTATAGGGATTTGCGCCTACTCTGGACAGTTCCTGACATGGACAGAGGTGTCAGCAGAGAGCACTGTGGTCAGACAGAAAGGAAATAAAAAAATAAATAAAAAAAACTTCCTCTGGAACATACAGCAACTGATAAGTACTGGAAGGGTTAAGAGTTTTAAATATAAGTCATTTACAAATCTGTTTAAACTTTCTGGCACCAGTTGATTTAAAAAAAAAAAAATTCCCAGGGGAGTACCCCTTTTTATAATCCACATTACTGGTCAATTGCTGCTCACAAAATTTTTACTGTATATAAAAGAGATTGAATAAAATCTCATCCACAAATGTTGTACTGTTATCCCTTGCATATTTGTTGGGCACCAATTTGCATAGAAAAGCTGCAGCATTTCTAGTTAGTGTGAACATATCATAAAGGTGATGATACATTATCTTACAATATCTCTCTACAGTTTGTGCCCTTTTGCACTAATAAGGCTATATTCATACTTGCATTGGGGCTTTTTGTTGGCACTTTATTCACTTTTGATGACAAAAATAAACCAGCCTGTAGCAAAATGATACAAACCTACATTGAGCTCTCATTAACCCTTATCATAAGTCACTGTGTCACATATGGGCAGGGAAGGA
Organism: Hyla sarda; assembly: GCF_029499605.1. Classification (NCBI taxonomy): domain Eukaryota; kingdom Metazoa; phylum Chordata; class Amphibia; order Anura; family Hylidae; genus Hyla; species Hyla sarda. The sequence goes on along the minus strand of NC_079197.1, from coordinate 72,679,599 downwards.
GTGCAGTACTGATCTCACCCACTCCCTTTATCCCTGCCTACTTGTCTATCCAACCTAAATAGCAGATCGACAACCACGGTTGACAGTCCCTCCCTAAATATGTGATGGAAGTCACTGTCAACAAAATAAACTTACAATACAGACTCTGGTCAGGATGCAGTAAGGGAGCACACAGACTAACAGAAATAACATCTAACACACAGATTATCATAGGATTTAGACTGGATTTTCCTGTCTAAATTTGTCGCACAGAAAGTCGCAATCTAAATATATGTGACTTTTTCGCGACTTTTGCTTTAGAGGATTTTTAGAACATGATGCATTCTAGTCTATTTTAGATGGGAAAAATGCATTGGTGCTGAATTTATCAATAGCGACTTTTCGGCGAATAGTCGCATTGGCCGAAAGTACGCTGAAATGTCAGACCAAGCTGAAGGAGGTTTAGATACAGTCTAAATCATAGATCCCAAAGTCTGTGCACAGAATTTTTCAAGAGCCTTGCGACTTTTGATAAATGAAGCGCACAATAGACCAGCCTAACCCTCTTTAGGTTGGTCTATATTGATGTGGGAAATAGACAATTTTGTGAAATCTCCCCCAATGAGCCAATGTCTACTAGCCAGGTCAATTCCAGGAGTTGTCAAAGGTGTCAAGTTGCAAATACATAGAAGAGTCAGAAAGCCAAGCCAGAAAGTCCTAAATACAGAAAGATCAGGTATACAGATAATAAACGCTAGTTACTTGAGCAAGCTCTTTCACAGGCAAGGCCTAAAAGCAGGTTTTTATAGGCAACACACTGGTGAACTAACAAGGTCAGCTGACCAGTAAAGAGCTAGGCGTAGCCACAGCAACCAGATAAACAAACACTCTCAGGGATGTTTAACCCTTCAGGTTCTTACACACTGTAGGAACTGTTACGCCGAGCGCTCCGGGTCCCTGCTCCTCCCCGGAGGGCTCACGGCGTCTCTCTCCCTGCAGCGCCCCGGTCAGTCCCGCTGACCGGGAGCGCTGCACTGACATGGCCGTCGGGGATGCGATTCGCACAGCAGGACGCGCCCGCTCGCGAATCGCATCCCAAGTCACTTACCCGTCCCGGTCCCCTGCTGTCATGTGCTGGCGCGCGCGGCTCCGCTCTCTAGGGCGCGCGCGCGCCAGCTCTCTGAGACTTAAAGGGCCAGTGCACCAATGATTGGTGCCTGGCCCAATTAGCTTAATTGGCTTCCACCTGCTCCCTGGCTATATCACATCACTTCCCCTGCACTCCCTTGCCGGATCTTGTTGCCTTGTGCCAGTGAAAGCGTTTAGTGTTGTCCAAAGCCTGTGTTACCTGAACTCCTGCTATTCATCTTGACTACGAACCTTGCCGCCTGCCCCGACCTTCTGCTACGTCTGACCTTGCCTCTGCCTAGTCCTTCTGTCCCACGCCTTCTCAGCAGTCAGCGAGGTTGAGCCGTTGCTAGTGGATACGACCTGGTTGCTACTGCCGCAGCAAGACCATCCCGCTTTGCGGCGGGCTCTGGTGAACACCAGTAGCCTCTTAGAACCGGTCCACTAGCACGGTCCACGCCAATCCCTCGCTGACACAGAGGATCCACTACCTGGAAGCCGAATCGTGACAGTAGATCCGGCCATGGATCCCGCTGAGGTGCCGCTGCCAAGTCTCGCTGACCTTCCCACGGTGGTCGCTCAGCAATCGCAGCAGATTGCCCAACAAGGACAGCAGCTGTCGCAGTTGACTGCCATGATACAGCAACTTCTGCCTCTGCTACAGCAGCAACCATCTCCTCCGCCAGCTCCTGCACCTCCTCCGCAGCGAGTGGCCGCTCCTAGCCTCCGCTTGTCCCTGCCGGACAAATTTGATGGGGACTCTAGACTCTGCCGTGGATTTCTGTCTCAGTGTTCCCTGCATATGGAGATGTTGTCGGACTTGTTTCCTACAGAACGGTCTAAGGTGGCGTTCGTAGTGAGCCTTCTTTCAGGAAAGGCCTTGTCTTGGGCCACACCGCTCTGGGACCACAATGATCCTGCCACAGTCCAGTCCTTCTTCGCTGAAGTCCGGAGTGTCTTCGAGGAACCAGCCCGAGCTTCTTCTGCCGAGACTGCCCTGCTGAACCTGGTCCAGGGTAATTCTTCAGTGGGCGAGTACGCCATCCAATTTCGTACTCTTGCTTCCGAATTATCATGGAATAACGAGGCTCTCTGCGCGACCTTTAAAAAAGGCCTATCCAGTAGCATCAAGGATGTGCTGGCCGCACGAGAGATTCCTGCCAACCTGCAAGAACTTATCCATTTGGCCACACGCATTGACATGCGTTTTTCTGAGAGACCTCAGGAGCTCCGCCAGGAAAAAGACTTAGATCTCTGGGCACCTCTCCCACAGTATCCTTTGCAATCTACGCCTGGGCCTCCAGCCGAGGAGGCCATGCAAGTGGATCGGTCTCGCCTGACCCAGGAAGAGAGGAATCGCCGTAGGGAAGAAAATCTTTGTCTGTACTGTGCCAGTACCGAGCATTTCTTGGTGGATTGCCCTATTCGTCCTCCACGTCTAGAAAACGCACGCACGCACCCAGCTCACGTGGGTGTGGCGTCTCTTGGTACGAAGTCTGCTTCTCCACGTCTCACGGTGCCCGTGCGGATCTCTCCTTCTGCTAACTCCTCCCTCTCAGCCGTGGCCTGCTTGGACTCTGGTGCCTCTGGGAATTTTATTTTGGAGTCTTTGGTGAATAAATTCTACATCCCGGTGACCCGTCTCGTCAAGCCGCTCTACATTTCCGCGGTCAACTGAGTCAGATTGGATTGCACCGTGCGTTACCGCACAAAACCCCTCTTAATGTGTATTGGACCCCATCACGAAATGATTGAATTCTTCGTCCTTCCCAACTGCACCTCTGAGGTCCTCCTCGGTCTGCCATGGCTCCGGCTTCATTCTCCCACCCTTGACTGGACCACCGGGGAGATCAAGAACTGGGACTCTGCTTGCCATAAGAAATGCCTCTCCCCCCCTCCCAGTCCCGTCAGGCAAGCCTCAGTGCCTCCTCATGGCCCCCGTCCTGGTGACACACTGCCCCGTGCCAAGCTTCACCCTCTGCCCTCCCTCCCCATTCCCACTCCTGCTGTACTGCCTGCCTTTGAGGAAACCCTCCATTCACTCCCGGTGTCCTCGTCCCAGGTAAAGCAGTTGTCGGACAAAAAAAGGGGGAGACCTAAGGGGGGGGGGTACTGTTACGCCGAGCGCTCCGGGTCCCTGCTCCTCCCCGGAGGGCTCACGGCGTCTCTCTCCCTGCAGCGCCCCGGTCAGTCCCGCTGACCGGGAGCGCTGCACTGACATGGCCGTCGGGGATGCGATTCGCACAGCGGGACGCGCCCGCTCGCGAATCGCATCCCAAGTCACTTACCCGTCCCGGTCCCCTGCTGTCATGTGCTGGTGCGCGCGGCTCCGCTCTCTAGGGCGCGCGCGTGCCAGCTCTCTGAGACTTAAAGGGCCAGTGCACCAATGATTGGTGCCTGGCCCAATTAGCTTAATTGGCTTCCACCTGCTCCCTGGCTATATCACATCACTTCCCCTGCACTCCCTTGCCGGATCTTGTTGCCTTGTGCCAGTGAAAGCGTTTAGTGTTGTCCAAAGCCTGTGTTACCTGAACTCCTGCTATCCATCTTGACTACGAACCTTGCCGCCTGCCCCGACCTTCTGCTACGTCTGACCTTGCCTCTGCCTAGTCCTTCTGTCCCACGCCTTCTCAGCAGTCAGCGAGGTTGAGCCGTTGCTAGTGGATACGACCTGGTTGCTACTGCCGCAGCAAGACCATCCCGCTTTGCGGCGGGCTCTGGTGAACACCAGTAGCCTCTTAGAACCGGTCCACTAGCACGGTCCACGCCAATCCCTCGCTGACACAGAGGATCCACTACCTGGAAGCCGAATCGTGACAGGAACATTGAGCAACATAGCTTCCATTTTGTAGAAATTAGTAAAAACATTCTCATAAATAGGGGCTTTTTGTGCTATAGCTGTACTTTAAATTAAAAAGTACAGCTCATCCTGAAAAAAATAAGCCCTTACTCAATGGCGTCAGACGAATAAGTTACGGCTGTTTGAAAATGCATGGCATAAAAATAATTTTGCTCAGAAAAAGAACATAGAAAGCTACCGTATTTATCAGGGTATACCACGCACCGGCCTATAACACGCACCCTCATTTTACCAAGGATATTTGGGTAAAAAAAGTTTTTTACCCAAATATCCATGGTAAAATGAGGATGCGTGTGTGTGCGTGTATACCCCGATGCACCCCCAGGAAAGGCAGGGGGAAAGAGGCCGTCGCTGCCCGCTTCTCTCCCCCTGCCTTTCCTGGGGTCTAGAGCCCTGCTGCCGCCGCTTCTCTCCCGCTGGCTATCTGCGCCGCTGCCCGTTCTCTCCCCCTGACTATCGGTGTCGGTTGCATAATAACCTGTTGCCGGGGTCGGGTCCGCGCTGCTTCAGGCCTCCGGTGTGCGTCCCCTGCGTCGTTGCTATGCACTGCACTGCACGGCGCGGCGCACTGCAGCGCATAGCAACGACGCAGGGGACGCACACCGGAGGCCTGAAGCAGCGTGGACCCGACCCCGGCAACAGGTAATTATGCAACCGGGGATGGGGGGAGGCAACGGGGCAGCGGCGCCGGCAATGGGTGCCGCTGCCCCTTATCTCCCCCTGTCTGTCGCCGCCGCTTCTCTCCCCCTGGCTATCGGCGCCAGCAATGGGGCGCCGGCACTGATAGTCAGGGGGAGAGAACGGGCAGCGGCGCCGATAGCCAGGGGGAGAGAAGGGCCGGCAGCAGGGCTCTAGACCCCAGGGCAGGCAGGGGCAGAGAAGCCAGCAGCGCTGGCTGTCTCTGCACCTGCAAAGCCGCTGCAGTTCATTGATTTAAAGCGCCCGCTTTAAATCATTGAACTGCAGCGGCTTATCGGCGTATAACACGCACATAGACTTTAGGTATATAAAATGAGTATTACCATAATCGTACTGACCCACAGAATAAATATAACATTGCTTTTACCGCACAGTGTACACCATAAAAAAAAAATTTACGCCAGAAATTTTCCAGTTTTTCACAAAATTTGGGAGTTTTTCACAAAAAATGCTGTCAACAAAAATGCACAACTTATATAAAGTACAATATGTTAAGAAAAAAACTATCTCAGAATCGCTCTGGTCAGAAAAAGTGTTCTGAAGTTATTACGATTTAAAGAGATACATGTGAAATAAAATAAAAAAAGAGCCTGGTCATTAAGATAAAAAAAATGGGTCCGTCCTTAAGGGATTATGCTTGTAAAGGGATTATGCTTGGATTAGGGGCTTTAAAGTTAGTGTAGTTCATAATATAGTGTCTGTACCTGTGTGTGACGGTTTTCTCACAATTCTTATGTGATTTTCACCCCAATATGTATTTTTAACAGCATACAAAATGACTGTTGTCTCAGATTTTTCCCAGGTTGCAATGTGGCCGAGACCTGACTCACTAGTCAGCTGATGAAAGGGAGCCTGTTTGCTTCAATGGGTGCAGGGATCGCTTGGTGGGAGAGAGATCAATCTGCAACTAATACAACAGCTGTAGGCATCCTTATTGAAAATCACAGGTCTTTTGAATGGATGCAGCTCATTTATGTTTCAATGGGTGGGGTGGCTGATGTGTGGGAGGGAGGAAAATGCAATTATGGGATTTGTAGGCAAAGATGAAAACTAAAACAGGAAATACCATTTCACAAAAAGCTAGCCATAGTATTATGGTAATCTCACAACATAGCCATTTAGCCCCAAGACAAGCGCAGATCCTTCCTAAGCGCAGATCCTTCCTAAGCATGTCCATTACTGTCTGCCAGGTATGTACTAAAATCCCATTATGGTGGATAACCCCCTTAAGGTGCTGATGCAAGACAGAAACTTCTTGGCTTCGCTTGTCAAAACATGATTTCCTAACCTGGATCTCAATGACTATGGGGAAATAATTTATTCTTTACACACTTAGACAATGTTCACACAATGCCAAGGGAACCATATTTTTTAAAATAAATATGGCCATAAATTGAGTTTAAAAAAGTCGTATTTTTTGTCAAATAATGTGTGTAAAAGGGAACCTGTCATGTCCCCTAACCCCATAAGCCTTCCCCGTTACCTTGAAGCTTCCTCTGATGCCGCACAATTTTTTATGTGGATTTTAGAGGTCTGTATGCTAGAAACTCCCATAAATCAACCCATTTAAAAAAGTGCATCCTTTAAAGAATTTCACAACAAGTTGTGAAATTCTTTAAATGGGCACTGTCACCAAACATTGTTTTTGATATGTTGTAGTACTCATGTACTACAACATGTCTCTATTATTATTTTTTCCATTAAATTAGTTTATTTTACATTTGAAAAATGCATGCTGGCGTGACGTCACGCATGAATTCGGACCGATGGCGGACGGGCAGCGGTCCTTATTCATTCAGCCTGCGCTCGCTCCCTGCCTGTCAATCAGACAGGCGGAAGCGATCGCTGAGAGCGCATTGGCTCCCTGGCTTCACCCGCCTCCCGGCATATACGCGGCACTGCTGCTGCTGGACGCAGCACGTTGGTATGTCAGGAGCGGGGAGGGGGAGGCTTGGGGGGTGGTTGTTGTTACCGCCGCGGCCATAGAAAATTTACTGATTTTGGCGGGGGTGGGGGTGGGGCAGGGGTGACCGCAGGGAGGGGGGGGCTGTGTATGATTAGCGCCCTGGCCATAATAAATTTATTGTTCTGGGGGGGGGGGGAGCTGCACAGAGTGCCTCCAGCTGTTTCACCACTACAACTCTCAGCATGCCCTGACAGCCAATAGATGTCAGGGAATGCTGGGAGTTGTAGTGGTAAAACAGCTGGAGGCACCCTGTGTAGATGAACAAAGGGTGGAAGTCGGCCCCCCCAGCAGGCATCAGTGACGTCTGCCTGCTGAGGAAGTCTGCCTGGTAGTGAGCACACTACCAGGCAGACATTAATTCATTTTTTATATAGGTTAGGGAGAGATGGGCAATAGGCAGGGACAGAAAAAAAAAAGGATGGTGGGAGCTACCCTTTAAAGGATGCACTTTTTTTTTCTTCGCCTGCCAGAGGGAGGGGGTGGGTTGGGGTAGTGTTAGTTTTATAATTTGCCCTTTTCTTGGGAACTATGATTATAAATAATGACCAAATTATATCATTTTATGTCTATAGATCTCCTGTAATACCGGATATGTATTGTGCTATTTATGCAATGTTATTTGGATCATAACATATGCACTGAGAATGTGAAGAATTTATGTGCAATGTCATTTTGTAATCATGTTTCCTATTTTTGTATATTTATGAGAAATTGTAATAAAGAGCTATTTAAAAAAATATATTTATTACCCTGATTCTGCTGTTTTTAGGGAAATCCCAAAGGAGGTCTGCATGGATTTTGGAGCTTGCTCCTTATAAGGCTATTTTTTGGCACCATATTGGGTTTGCAAAAGAGTTGAGGGCTAAAACATAACAAACACACCCAAAAAAAACATTTCGAAAACTCCACCCCTCAAGGAAGTTATCATGGGTTTTAGTGTGCGTTTGAGCCCACCAACATTTAATACATTTATTAGAATTAAGTCTGTAAAGATGAAGTAAAGAAATAAAATACTGTTGCTCCATTCACTAAGGGACACTCACCGCATTTATGTAATCACTCATGGCAACAGTCCCCGTCAATCCCTTATCGTCTATCCCAAGGCTATCCCATACATTATGTGGCATATCTTGGGATAACCCCGTAAAAAAATACTTATTGTTGTCTATACATTGTTAGCCATAACTTTTTAAGAGGGCTTGTTTTTTGCAGGATGAATTGTAGTTTTTTGATAAATGTAATAACATTTTTTTGCAGAGTTGAGATTAATACTTTTTGTCATTCTATTTTTTATGAATCTATTTATTTCCTTTTTATTTCTTTTTTTGGAGGCAAGGTGAGCAAAATCATGAATTATGGCATTGATTTTTTTTATGACAGCGCATACCATATGTGATATGTGAAAAATAACATACCCATTTTATAGTATGGGTCAATAGGAACGCAACGATATGTGTGTTTTTTTTAAATTTTTAATAAACAACTCAAGGACACTCGCCATATATGTACGGCGCTACAGACTTTGGGCCGTACATTTACGCCGCAGCTATGATGCGAGCACAGTTTCAGCGCTCACTACATATCGGTAAGTCCTCTATCTGTAGCCAAGGACTTACCAATAATAGTGGACATCAGCGATCATGCTGATACCCGCTGTCAACCCTTCAGATGCTGTGCTCAATGCTGAAGTATTTGTGGGTCTCGGGGAGGATTTATCAGACCATCCGTGGTGCAATTGCGAGGGTCTGATGAATCAAGATGGCCACCAGAGCCACTTACTTACTTACTTTCCTGCTCCTGGCAGTCTGCTGAGGCCTTCTAGCTGACCAGAGAAGTAGATTGTCGATAACATTGATTAGCACTATGCCTATGCATAGCACTGAACAGTAAAAGTAATTTAAAAAAATTGCCATAAATAGTCCCCTTTGGGGACTAAAAAAGTGTGAAAATGTAGAAATAAAATTAAGTGGATAAGCCTATCCCCCAATAAAAAATAAAATGTCCCTATTTTCTAATTTTACAAAAAAAAAAAAAGATAAATCAACATATTTGTGGAAATGTCTGATTAAAATATAATATTAATGATACCGTACTGTAAACAAGGTAAATGTAAAAAAAAAAATACCAAAGTCCAAAATTGCTGATATTCGGCCACATCATATCCCAGGGGAAAAAAAGAATAAAAATTTAACTACAGATCGCTGCACAAACAAATGAGCCTTCACACAGCCCTGTATATGGAAACATTTTAGTTATAGGTGGTCAGAATAGGGTCATTTTAAACATACTTATATTAAAAGAGTAATAAAAAAAAAAAAAAATTTGAACAGTAATAGAAAAGAATGTAAACATGGGTATTATTTTAATTGTATTGACCCACAGAATAAAGTTTTACCACAAAGTGCACTGCGTTAAAAATAAAACCCTCCAAAAGTAGCAAAATTGCTTTTTCTTTACACTGTCAGTACAGCAGACTGGAGACCATGATTTGCCACTGCAACCATTGTTGTCAGTGGGCTACAAGGGGACTCCCCCATCAGCCCTGTAGATGCAGTAGTTGCTACTGTCTGCTGCATCTACAGAGTTAACTGCAGGGAGTGGAGACAACTGTATATGATGGATGGCTTCTGCTGCCGAACACGTGGGCTCAGCTTCTCAGCCCACAAATGCTCTGTGATGAGAATGTCCAACTCAGAGCAGCTGCCTTCCAGCCATGATGTAGACATCCATCATAGAGGGAGAAGAGATTAATGGGGTTATCTGCTTATATAAAAATACACTGCTTTTGTCCCCTCTTGTGTAGTATATTACATTTACAATACACATGCATTACAGCCTCAGCGCTAGAGATGAGCGAACTTACAGTAAATTCGATTCGTCACGAACTTCTCGGCTTGGCAGTTGATGACTTATCCTGCATAAATTAGTTCAGCTTTCAGGTGCTCCCGTGGGCTAGAAAAGGTGGATACAGTCCTAGGAGACTCTTTCCTAGGGCTGTATCCACCTTTTCCAGCCCACCGGAGCACCTGAAAGCTGAACTAATTTATGCAGGATAAGTCATCAACTGCCGAGCCGAGAAGTTCGTGACGAATCGAATTTACTGTAAGTTCGCTCACCTCTACTCAGCGCCATTCTACCAGTTTGAAAGCACTCTTACTTGCAGGAAGTGCTGTAAATTGCCCAGTCTGGAGTTCACCACCACCTCACATGCCTAAGACAAAATCATGTAATTTTGTCCACTTTCTGTGGCCCTGGCTTTCTGCTGTGTCTACGATAAGCCAGGCCCCTCAGCCACATCATGGTTGCAGTCTCAGCTCCTCCCTTTGCTGGAGTGCCGGAGAGAGCGCTGCTGAGCCATTGATTCAGCAGCCAATAGGTGTATGTTGGCAGTCAGAACATAGCCGCTCAACCACAACTGTCATGAACCCTCCCATAGAGATGAATAGAGGGGGCGTGAGGAGGGGGCATGACGTCACAACAATGGCCACCACAAACAACATAACATAAATGTTCAGAATGCTGGAGTGCCAGGCTGAAGATTGCGGGGGGTCCCAGCGGCTGTACCCTCCGTAATCAGACATCTGATCCCTAATCCTTTAGATAGTAAATAAGATGTCTAGGGGTGGAGTACCCCTTTAATGGGTATGTGTTGATTTACTTTGAGGGGACAACAATATTAAACACTGTTATACAAGCTGTGCACTCACTACTTTACATTGTAGTGGTTAGAGTAGGTATTAGAGTAGGTATTTATATACTTTTGTTTATGGGGCAGATATATAAAGCCTTCTAAATATATGGAAAATTCCCCACTGAATAACTTTTATATAAATAAACCACCAAGTGTAGAATTTATAGAGTGATCAGTGTGCGGGAGAATGCATCAGACAATGAATACAGATTTTCGTATTATACTTTTCACCATCTATTTTGTATTACTGGTGAAATTTTATTAAAACAAACTATACAAACATCATAAGTGTAAGGCTAAGTTCACACTTTGTTAAATGAAAGCACAAAATATTGCAGTAAAATACATATAAAAGCATCAGTTTTTTTTTTTAATCTAATAATATGTTCCATTAAAATGTACAGACAAGTGGGCATCAGTGCACACATTGTTTAAAAAAGAAAAAAAGAAAGAAAAAAAAGAAAAACTACCGTATATACTCGAGTATAAGCCGAGTTTTTCAGCACGATTTTTCGTGCTGAAAACGCCCCCCTCGGCTTATACTCGAGTGAACTCTCCACCTTTCAATCCCTTCATCAGTGGTCTTCAACCTGCAGACCTCCAGATATTGCAAAACTACAACTCAAAGCATGCCCGGACAGCCAGCGGCTGTCCGAGGCCCGCAGGTTGAAGACCACTGCGGGGGCCTTCGTCATCATCCAGTCCCCCCTCTTTAGTGTTACGCCGAGCGCTCTGGGTCCCTGCTCCTCCCCGGAGCGCTGGCGGCGTTCGTCTCCGTGCAGCGCCCCAGTCAGACCTGCTGACCCGGAGCGCTGCACTAGTGTCACCGGCGAGGATGCGATCCGCGTAGCTGGACGTGCCCGCCCGCGGGTCGCATCCCAATCTCCTCACCTGCCCCGTCCTCTGTCTGCTCAGTCCCGGCGCGCGCGGCCCCGCTCCCTAGGGCGCGCGCGCGCCGGCTCTCTCACATTTAAAGGGCCAGTGCGCCATTGATTGCACCTGTGCCTTCCTTATATAAACCCACTTCCCCTTCCTGTCATCGCCGGATCTTGTTGCCTTGTGCCCTGTGAAAGCGTTTAGTGTGTTCCCAAGCCTGTGTTTCCAGACCTTCTGCTGTTGCCCCTGACTACGACACTTTCTGCTTGCCCTGACCTTCTGCTACGTCCGACCTTGCTCTTGCCTTGTCCCTTTGTACCGCGCCTGTCTCAGCTGTCAGCTGGGGTTGAGTCGCTATCGGGTGGAACGACCTGCGGGATACCTGCCGCTGCAAGTCCATCCCGCTTTGCGTCGGGCTCTGGTAAAAACCAGTAACCCCTTAAACCCCGTTCCCCTTGTACGGCCCACGTCATCACCCCACTGACACAGAGGATCCACCACCAGTGTCCACGCTGCTTACCTATCCGGATCCTGACAGTAGATACGGCCATGGATCCCACTGAGGTTCCGCTGCCTAGTGTCGCTGACCTAACCACGGTGGTCGCCCAGCAATCCCAACAGATCGCGCAACAAGGACAGCAGTTTACTCAACTGACCGTCATGCTGCAACAACTTTTGCCACAGCTTCAGCAATCATCTCCTCCGCCAGCTCCTGCATCTCCTCCGCAGCGAGTGGCCGCTCCCAGCCTCCGCCTGTCTCTACCGGACAAGTTTGATGGGGACTCTAAACAGTGCCGTGGATTCCTGTCCCAGTGTTCCCTACAATTGGAGATGATGTCGGACCAATTCCCCACTGAACGGTCTAAGGTGGCTTTCGTGGTCAGTCTCCTGTCGGGAAAGGCCTTGTCATGGGCCACACCGCTCTGGAACCGCAACGATCCTACCACTGCTACTATCCAGTCCTTCTTCGCTGAAGTTCGTAGTGTCTTTGAGGAGCCAGCCCGGGCCTCCTCTGCCGAGACTGCTTTGCTGAACCTTGTCCAAGGGAGTTCTTCCGTAGGCGATTACGCCATCCAGTTTCGTACCCTCGCCTCAGAGCTATCCTGGAACAATGAGGTCCTCTGCGCAACCTTCAAGAAAGGCTTATCCAGCAACATCAAAGATGTACTGGCCGCACGAGAAATTCCTGCTAACCTGTCTGAACTTATCCATTTGGCCATCCGCATCGACATGCGTTTCTCTGAAAGACGCCAGGAGCTCCGACAGGAAAAGGATCTTGTTCGCACCAGGCGATTTCTCTCCCCGACTCCTCTATTCCAAAGTCCTTTGCAATCTGTTCCTGTGCCTTCTGCCGAGGAGGCTATGCAAGTGGATCGGTCCCGCCTGCCGGCAGGCAGCAGGAGAGGACTCGCCGCCGTAACGAGAATCTGTGCCTGTACTGTGCTAGTACCGAACACTTCCTAAAAGACTGTCCTATCCGCCCTCCACGTCAGGAGAGACGCGCTCCGTTACCTCACAAAGGTGAGACGACTCTTGGCGTGAATTCTGCTTCGCCACGTCTCACTGTGCCTGTGCGGATTCTCCTTCCGCCAACTCCTCCTTCTCTGCTGTGGCCTTCTTGGACTCCGGTTCTGCAGGAAATTTTATTTTGGCCTCTTTTGTTAATAGGTTCAGCATCCCAGTGACCAGTCTCGTCAAGCCGCTCTACATTTCTTCTGTCAACGGAGAAAAATTGGACTGCAATGTGCGTTACCGCACAGAACCCCTGCTTATGAGCATTGGACTGCATCATGAAAAAATTTAATTTCTTGTTCTGCCCAACTGCATCTCTGAAGTCCTCCTCGGTCTGCCATGGCTCCAACGTCATTCTCCTACCCTTGACTGGACCACCGGGGAGATCAAAAGTTGGGGTCCATCTTGTCTCAAACGATGCCTCACTTCTGCTTCCACTTGTCAAACCCCTGTGGCTCCACCTATACCTGGTCTTCCCAAGGCCTACCAGGACTTTGCTGATGTTTTCTGCAAAAAGCAAGCAGAGATCTTACCACCTCATAGGCCTTATGACTGCCCCATTGACCTCCTTCCTGGTACCACTCCACCCCGGGGCAGGATCTACCCTCTGTCTGCCCCAGAGACTCAAGCCATGTCCGACTATATCCAGGAGAACCTAAAGGGAGGTTTTATTCGGACGTCCTCATCCCCTGCTGGAGCGGGGTTCTTCTTTGTCTCTAAAAAAGATGGATCCTTACAAACATGCATTGACTACCGCGGTTTAAATAAAATCACCATCAAAAACCGCTATCCCCTGCCTTTGATCTCTGAACTCTTTGACCGTCTTCGTGGCGCCAATATTTTCACTAAATTGGACTTAAGAGGCGCATATAATCTTATTCGCATCAGGATGGGTGATGAGTGGAAGACCGCATTCAATACTAGAGACGGACATTTCGAATATCTAGTTATGCCCTTTGGGCTCTGCAACGCCCCTGCAGTCTTCCAGGACTTCGTTAATGAGATATTTCGGGACTTATTATATACCTGTGTTGTGGTTTACCTGGACGACATCTTGATTTTCTCCTCTAACCTGGAGGAACACTGTCGTCATGTCCGTCTAGTGCTCCAGAGACTTTGTGAAAACCACCTGTATGCTAAAATGGAAAAATGTCTCTTTGAATGCAACTCTCTTCCTTTCCTAGGTTACCTAGTCTCTGGCCAAGGGCTTCAAATGGACCCAGATAAACTGTCAGCGGTTTTGGATTGGCCACGCCCTTCTGGACTCCGTGCTATCCAACGCTTTCTGGGATTTGCCAACTATTACCGACAGTTTATTCCCCATTTCTCCACCATTGTGGCCCCTATTGTGGCCCTGACCAAGAAGAATGCCATCCCTAAGTCATGGCCTCCTCAAGCTGATGAGGCCTTCATTCCTCTCAAAACTGCCTTCGCTTCTGCACCAGTGCTGTCCGGACCTGATCCATCGAAACCTTTCTTTCTGGAAGTTGACGCCTCCTCAGTCGGAGCCGGAGCCATACTTCTCAAAAAAAAACTGTACCGGACGTAACATTACTTGTGGTTTCTTCGCTAAAACTTTCTCTCCTGCATAAAAGAATTACTCCATTGGAGATCGTGAACTTCTAGCCATCAAGTTAGCACTTGAAGAGTGGAGGCATCTATTGGAGGGTTCCAAACACCCCATTGTCATTTACACTGACCACAAGAATCTCTCGTACCTCCAGTCTGCTCAGCATCTGAATCCTCGCCAGGCTAGATGGTCGTTGTTTTTTGCCCGCTTTAACTTCGAGATACACTTCCGTCCTGCAGACAAAAATGTCAGAGCTGACGCCCTTTCACGTTTCTCTGATGCCACCGAATCTGAAGTCCCTCTGCAGCATATCGTACCCCCTGAGTGCCTGGTCTCCTCTGCTCCAGCTTCACTGGGACAAACTCCCCCTGGAAAGACTTTTGTTCCTCCACGCCTTGGCCTCAAGATCCTCAAATGGGGACATTCCTCTCACCTTGCTGGCCACGCTGGCATTAAAAATTCCATCCAGCTTATTTCTCGTTTGTATTGGTGGCCTATGCTAGAGGGTGACGTGACTGATTTCATTCGGGCCTGTACTATTTGTGCCTGGGATAAAACCCCTCGACAGAAGCCTGCTGGACTCCTCCTTCCTCTACCCATCCCTGAGCAACCATGGTCCCAAATTGCCATGGATTTTATTACGGATCTGCCCGTATCCCATGGCAACACCGTCATCTGGGTGGTCGTTGATCGTTTCTCCAAAATGGCACACTTCATTCCACTTCCAGGTCTTCCTTCTGCGCCACAATTGGCGAAGCAATTTTTTCTGCATATTTTTCGCCTTCACGGGCTTCCTACGCATATTGTCTCGGATAGAGGCGTTCAATTTGTGTCGAAATTTTGGAGAGCTCTCTGTAACCAATTAAAAATCAAATTAAATTTCTGGTCCTCCTATCACCCCCAATCCAATGGACAAGTAGAGAGAGTAAACCAGATTCTTGGTGACTATTTGCGACATTTTGTCTCCTCCCGCCAAGATGATTGGGTCGACCTTCTACCCTGGGCTGAATTCTTGTATAATTTCAAAAATTTGAAATCCTCTGCCAAATCCCCGTTCTTTGTGGTGTACGGCCGTCACCCTCTGCCCCCCCTCCCCATTCCCACTTCTTCTGGACTGCCTGCTGTAGATGAAGTTACCCGGGACTTCTCTGTTATCTGGAAGGAGACTCAAAAGTTGCTCCTACTGGCCTTGTTTCGCATGAAGAGACATGCTGATAAGAAGAGAAGAACTCCTCCTGTCTTCACCCCTGGGGACAAAGTGTGGCTCTCTGCCAAATATATCCACTTTCGTGTTCCCAGCTACAAGCTGGGCCCACGTTACCTTGGACCATTTAAAATCAAGAGTAAAATCAATCCTTTCTCCTACAAACTTCTTCTCCCTCCTTCTCTTCGTATTCCTAACTCCTTTCATGTTTCCCTTTTCAAACCTCTCATTCTTAACCGCTTTTCCCCCAAGGTCACCGCTCCTGCTCCTGTCTCTGGCTCCTCTGATGTCTTCACCATAAAGGAAATCCTCGCCTCTAAGGTAGTCAGAGGTAAAAAGAAAATTCTCGTAGACTGGGAGAATTGTGGCCCCGAAGAGAGGTCTTGGGAACCCGAGGATAATATCCTCGACAAGGAGCTCATCCATAGGTTCCTGGGCTCCAAAAAGAGGGGGAGACCAAAGGGGGGGGGGGGGGTACTGTTACGCCGAGCGCTCCGGGTCCCTGCTCCTCCCCGGAGCGCTCACGGCGTTCGTCTCCGTGCAGTGCCCCGGTCAGACCCGCTGACCGGGAGCGCTGCACTAGTGTCACCGGAGGGGATGCGATCCACGTAGCGGGACGCGCCCGCCTGCGGGTCGCATCCTAATCTCCTCACCTGCCCCGTCCTCTGTCTGCTCAGTCCCGGCGCGCGTGGCCCCACTCCCTAGGGCGCGCGCGCCGGCTCTCTCAGATTTAAAGGGCCAGTGCGCCATTGATTGGCGTCTGGCCCAATCAGTACCTGCACCTGTGCCTTCCTGATATAAACCCACTTCCCCTTCCTGTCATCACCAGATCTTGTTGCCTTGTGCCCTGTGAAAGCGTTTAGTGTTCCCAAGCCTGTGTTTCCAGACCTTCTGCTGTTGCCCCTGACTACGACTCTTGCTGCCTGCCCTGACCTTCTGCTACGTCCGACCATGCTCTTGCCTTGTCCCTTTGTACCGCGCCTGTCTCAGCTGTCAGCTGGGGTTGAGTCGCTATCGGGAACGACCTGGGGGTTACCTGCCGCTGCAAGTCCATCCCGCTTTGCGGCGGGCTCTGGTGAAAACCAGTAACCCCTTAGACTCCGTTCCCCTGGTACGGCCCATGTCATCACCCCACTGACACAGAGGATCCACCACCAGTGTTCTCGCTGCTTACCTATCCGGATCCTGACATTTAGTTTTCTACTCACCTCCCCTTGGTGGGAAGGAAGGGTGAGCTGGTCCGGGCCATCTATGCTGCATGGACCGTCCGGTGGGGAGGGTTAGTCATTTCGAGCTGTACATTTTCACCGGGAGGCCCTCTTCTCCTCTCGCTCCGGGCCGGCCCCGGACTAGTGACGTTGCCTTGGGACGTTCATGCGCATGCGTCACTTCCCACTGAGGGGAGGTGAGTACTAAACTAAAGGGGGGGGGGGGGGGTCTGGATGATGATGAAGGCCCGCGCAGTGGTCTTCAACCTGCGGACCTCCAGATGTTTCAGAACTACAACTCCCAGCATGCCCGGGCATGCTGGGAGTTGTAGCTTTGCGACATCTGGAGGTCTGCAGGTTGAAGACCATTGAGGGGATTGACAGGCAGTGATGATGAAGGGGGGGTGATGATGACGGGGTGAAGATTAAGGGGGGGATGATGACGGGGGTGTTGATGACGGGGGGGATGATGACGGGGGTCTGGATGATGACATGGGGGGATGATGTATTTCCCACCCTAGGCTTATAGTCGAGTCAATAACTTTTCCTGGGTTTTTGGGTTGAAATTAGGGGCCTCGGCTTATATTCGGGTCGGCTTATACTTGAGTATATACGGGTACAGTAATTCCAGTGTTGGAATTATTGTTTTTTATACAATATGTGCGCTGACAGCAGCATTCCCATAGACTTTATTGGAACACATTATTAGATTTTAAAAACTGCCACACTTTACTGAAGAATTTTTCTTTCCATTTTACAATGCATGAACTCATCCTAATACATAAACTAAACCAATGGACTGCCCTTCATAAATAAATCCTCAAAAGCAGCACAATACAGAACAAATAGTGTGTCATAATATTATAGACAGTACAACAAAGCAGTCCTTCATGGCAATATCAATATAGACTAAATGGTCTGAATACTCTTGGAATGTCCATCATTATGAAAAAAGTTTGTAGATAAAGGAGAGCGAAGTAAACATAGACAACTGCATAGGTGACAGGTAAACACTGGTATCGCACTATAAAGAATGGTCATTTAAACCATGTTAGAAACACTATAGAAATATTGTACTACTTCATGCCCTGGCATGTTACTGAAAACATACTCCAATAATTACAGATGGAATGAACAGTAATTTCAATAATCTATGTATAAAAAAATAAATATCTTCATGTGGAAACATCATTGTGAATAAATAATATTCCAAGGCCTTCTTGGCATTTGTCATGCATTAAATAATCACACATTCTGGACACAATCAATTTAGAGAGTACCTTCTACCACAGTCTTCTTGTGAGACCTAGTGTTGCAGTGTTAGATTGGTAAATAACAATGTAAAATCAGTATCTCAGCAGTATTCTGCTGCAAAAGTATAAAGGAAACTGGTAGTGTCAAGGTGTCTTTATTACTAAATGCTGTCATTGACTGTATTCCTACATTTTAGACAGCATTTCCTAAACATTTAAGTTTTCCCTTTCTGTAGCTTTGTGCATACTATATATCCGGCACCTATCCATCATTGGAACCTTGTGCATTCATACCCGTAACCCATCACATCTGTCACAGTACTGCAGTACCCTGCATTTGATATTTCACCTCCATATTGGATGGGCGTCCATGTATGTATTTCTTGTGCCCCGTGTAAGAGTTGAGTTAACCTCACAGTGTTTAATGACATGAATGGCGACACGAGCAACAGAACTAGATTTCTTAGGTGAAATTTGTGATGTCCAGGCATCACCCTTCAGGGAAGTTGGGACATTATGCTTAGAAGATATAGAGGGGCTTCCATTGCTCTCAGATTTACCACAGTCATTATTATTTACATGTGAACCCTCTTTTTCTTTGAATGTGCCCATATTTTTACCAGGGGTTGTTTTACCTGCTCCAGCATTAGATAAACTTATTTTTTGTGGAATCTTGCTATCTTTGCTGTCTTTTTGATGTCTAGGAGTGACAACAGGTTGTTTAATGACAGATGGACTCACTGATCCTATGGCTAAGTCTTTGGTTAACGGGACTCTTCGAATCCCTAAGTCATTCATTTTTGATTTCTTTGGAATACTTTTTCCATTTTTCCCTAATAAAGAATTTTTGTTGCTGCTCTTGTGCTCCAAACTATTCCTGTTACTTCTTACACTGTTCTCTAACATTGGTTCTGCTTTAACACCGTTGGCCTTTTCTGAGGTATTCCTTAATTCCCTTTTCCATTTGGAGCAATGATTATGAGTATCTTTCTGTACCACACTTTGAACATCTTTAACACCCTTTGAAAATGAATTATATCCCATATACTGGGGCCCTCTTGAGGTCTCATTTGGTGGGTCCACATTCTTCTCATTTGGTGGTATGTAATCATTTGTTTCTTTTGTGAAAGATTGTTTCACTGAAAATGGCTCCACAAGTTTTATCTTGGACATAAAACAACCAGGCTGGGTTCTCCGAAGTTTGTGAGTCTCAGATTTGTTAGCTGTTTGACTTTGAGTAGATCCATCAAATCCTGTTGGACTTAAGGAGGGATTGGATACCTGAGTGCTGGGAAGATCTGTAGAGTGTTTAGTGCCCTGCACTGCAGACTTTACCAATGTTTGTTTCATTGTTTTAGAAATAACTTGGGTTAATGGTTTTAAAATCTTGGGAGCCCCTGATGATTCAGACACGATGGTAAGTTCATTCGTTTGCTTGGAAGATGTAAGTCCCTGAAGGTCTGATGATTGGTCAAAGTGATTATGGTCCAATACCTGTAAGGAGTTTTTATTTCTTAACTTGTTTCTTGAAATCTCTTTAAAGTTGCTTACTGTCAGTGAATCCCCTTCGGTTCCTGTCTGTGTGGAGGATTCAGATGTACTCTGTATAACTGATCTAGTATGTATTTCATCTACAGGAGAGTCAAGCCTTACAAGACCTTCTGGATATGTAAAAGTCTGAGGTGCAGAAAGGCAAAGCATTTGTCTTTGTAAATATGACTGATCTTCTGTTCCAGGGCCTCTGTCGTGTTGGTTCTTTTCTATTAACTGCTTGGAAACTTGAGTGTTCGATAGGTCTGGTACAGTTTCTGTAAAAAGACCGACATAGTTAAGTTGAGTTTGAGACTGGTCAGTCTTATGGTCAAAATCTGAATCTATAGGTATGGGCTTTTGCGTTATTTGACTATTACATGTGGGCTGGGATGATGATGATTCCTGCGCAGGTGCACTTGTACAGTGATGTGAAGATATATTAATTTCTTTTTCATCTAAGGATTTTGGTGCATCAAGTAGTAAATGGACCACTAAATGATGGTCAAGTAACTGTTCTGGAAACCCTTCTAGAGAGTCCAATGATTTACTAAACACCTGAGACTCTTTAGTTGATGGACAAATTGTATCAGTTTGTTGTAATGAATTACCAAATAACTCTGATATATTTTGTAGTCGAGGCCTGTTACACAGTCTGTGCTCCTGGGCTTCTGAATATCTAGACCTACTGTGACTTGGTGGTTGATCTAAAACACGATACTCATGTGTCTCAAGGGGCACCTGAAAAATTTCAGTTTTCTCCTTTGATAATAACAAACTGACTTTCTGTAAGCTGACTTGCCTTTCTGATTGGCAAGCAGCGTAATTATTTTCAATAGGTAATTGATAAAGTCTACTGTCAATATTGATACTCTTTTGACTTTTATACTCCATTTGCTGCCTTAGAACACGCTCAGATATCTTCCTCATCTGGTTAGCACTGTTCTGGTCACAGTGTTGTTCACCCTGGTTATTATAAGATATACAGGGCTTTGCATTATTCCATCCCAAAGACCGCATTCTACACAGGCGTCTACCCAAAGGTCTACATGTGTTACGTAGGTTCCTCTCCAGTGTAAGTTCAAGTTCATCTTTTGATTGACTAGCTTCTAGTGCACCACAAGTAGCCATTGAATGTCTTTTCTGTAGACGTTTTTTCTCCCACTCTTTCCGCCTTTGATCTTCCTGTTCCCGGTGTTTATTTTCCTACATGAAAATCAAGCAAAGTGAAATTACAATTATGTAGAACATGATTTTAAAGAAAATAAAAACTTTCAATCTTTAGGTGAAGTCACTATGGATTTGCACATGTAGTATGCAATTGGATGACATTTCGCAAAATCTAATTCACAGGCTACAGCAATTTTCCACATGAATTTGATCTGCAGTGCGGATCTTACCATCCGCAGCATATCAATTTTGTTGTGAACTGCACGTGTATTTGTTGCTGATTTTTCCCATTGACTCCAATGTTTAAGAAAAAAAATGCAATGCAATCTGCAAGCAATGTAGTGTTGTGGATTTTGTGGCAGATCACCTACAGATTACGAGCAAAATCTGGATTTTTTAGGTACTCAGCGCTCACACCCACAGCTGTCTGATTTTAGTCAGAACAGATTGTCCATCTCTGAATTTTAACAATAATTTTTCCATTCACTGACAGCTATAGATCTTGACAAATAAAAACTAATTGGAACAGAGTTTACATTATCAAGTTGCGCCGCTTTTTTAATACAATTATTGACATTCAGTTCCAAGAGTTGATATACCCTTTTAAACATGTGAATAATACTAGTGCTCCTCTGGGCCTTTAAAAAAATAGATGTGGTAGAGTAATACAGTGCTATTTAGAACTTGATGTAAAAAGGCCTGGCTCCCATTCAGAAGTCATTTTAATGTCATGTATGATGCTCCCCATTCCTGCCTGTCACAGCGTAGAGTATAAGCAGCTGTCTTTTCTATTAACTCACCTTGATGGCCAGCTGAAATTTTTGACAAAAGCAGCTGAATACTTTGCAGCATTCCTCCAAATGGAACATATCTTCATCCTCGCAAAGAAATTCACATAGATTCTGTCTGGAGACTTGCAAAGCATCTATTTCTTTCTGAACCTCTTGTAACTGGTGATCAGCATACTAGGGAACAATGCATTATTGTCATGACTCTTCCTCTTCTGACAAATTACATACAAATTTACCAACCAACTATGGGACTAAAAGGTGCCTATACAACTTCAAGAGCTGTAGGTCGTAAGGCACCCCATACATATTAACATTCGGCCCAGGCAGAGCATTCATGTGTTTAAATGGGCTGAGAAGAGGTAAGTTACTGCCAGACAGCTATGGCTTATCGCTTCACAAACAAAAGGGTCGGGCAGTAAAAGTCTATCAAAGTTGGGAGGCCCCCAGGATTTTCTATGACTGCTGTTCTCCCTGCTTGAACATCCTGAACGTTGTGTTGTTTTTTGCTTATGGATAATCCCTCACCATTTTAGGTTTGGGGTGCCAAACACAGGAGACACTATTCCAAACAAAGCATTTTGGAAAGGTGAGGGGAGAAGAGGTTACTAATGCACTAGGTTCTTACAAGGTGCTATATGAGCACACGTGAAAGACAGCAGGGCAAAAGGGAATGGGTTGTCCTAAGCACTGAACGGGCTGCACTGTGCTGTGGGATGATTTATCCAGTACACAATTATAGGTGGCAAGTGGTGGCAGAAGGGATCACTGATGCTCTGACTTTTCAAGGAAAAACATAGCAGCAGCAAAGAAAGGAAAGGGTTATTCTAAGCAATGCTACTGGACATTTTTGGTAAATGTAGTTATTTACAAGAATCACATAGGCTGAAGAAAAGTTTTTTTTTTAATTAGTTTTAAATGGGCACTGTCACCAACTTTATTTTTTGATATGCTGTAGTACTTATGTACTACAACATATCTCTAATATACTTTTATTATTTTTTTTTTCATTAAAAAGGTTTAATTTACATTTAAAAACCGGCCACTGAAAAAGGACTGATTTTGGATTTGCAATTAGTCCTTTTTAATTAGGCTGCACTCGCTCCCTGCCTGTCAATCAGACAGGCGGGAGCGAGCGCATTGGCTCCCCGGCCACTGGCTGGGAGGCCACTCCTCCCGCACATCGCCGCCGCCTCGTTGCCGCCGCCGTCCCTGCACGCCCGCTGCCGGACTCTGCAGTAACTGCAAGTGTAATGAGGGAACGGGGTATGCGGGGGGTATAGGATGGTGGGAGCTACCCTTTAAACAACAGTGACCATTTCAAGTTTTAACTTTTCCAGTGCATCTTTACCCTACGTGTCTGATTGAAGTTTTTAGCATTGGGTTATGAATAAAATAAATGTTTCCAATAATATGTAGTTTAGCTCAAAACTTTAAATTTTTACAAAAGAAAAAAAAAAAAAGGGTTGCATATATTATCCAAAGTCCAACAGTACCCCACATTTGGTTGGAATCTACTTTTCTACTTTTCGGGCACATGACAGGCTTCACAAAGAAATTAGCTCCATTTAGCTTGTTAGTTCAAGTTTTGTTGAAATGTTTTAGCACCATGTGGCATTTGGAGAACTCCAGTGGATCCCCTACCCCTGGAATGGACCTAATTTTAAAAACCTCAGAAACAACATGTTAATCAACTCACCCTCCACAAGCCCCGCCACTGCACGGACAGAAATGGACCTCAATTCCAAAGAGCACTTGGGTAAAAAAGGAAATATCCAGCGTGGCTTTCTCGAATTCAACTTTTCATTTTATTTTTCATTGAACAGACACACACGGACGTACAAGTAAGTGATGCATTTCCGCTACTTTACATAGCCTTAGTCATACAAAGATATGACTAAGGCTATGTAAAGTAGCTGAAAAACGTCACTTACCTTTACATCTGTGTGTGTCTGTTCAATGAAAAATTAAATGAGAAGTTGAATCCAAGAAAACCGAGCTGGATATTTCCTTTTTACCCAAATTTTAGGATTTACACCCTTTATATGGGTTATCCAGAATTAAAAAACAGAGCATATTTCTTTAAAAAAAACAGCACACTTGTTGTGTGGTATTACAACTCAGTTCCATTGAAGTTAATGGAGCCAATTTGTAACACCACACACAACCTGAGGTGCTGTTTTTGGAAGACATTTGCTGTTTTTCTAATTCTGAATTACCCCTTTAAGAAATTAAAGGAGTTATCCAGTATAAAAAAAACTTATCCCTTATCTGCAGGATAAGTGTCAGATCGCGGGGGTCTGACAACTGGGACCCCCATGATCTCCCGCCTGGCGTGCCGACTCTCTGCATGAATGAAGTGTGTCAACCACGGTACAAAGCTGTGGCTGACCCCCCCCCCCCCCCCCACCTCCATATAACTATGGGAGAGCAAGAGATACAGCATTTGTAGACAGGCATGGAGGGGTCACTTCGTGCTGTGGTCGACACACTTCATTTATGCAGAGAGCTGGGGCGCCGGGCAGGAGATGGTTCCAGTGGGTGGTTCCAGTGGTCGGATCCCTCGAAATCTTACACTTATACCCTATCTGCAGGATAGGGGATATGTTTTTTATTCTGGACTACTCCTTTAAGAATGTACTGACCATTGTAACCCCACAGGTAGGTGTTTTTTTAAGCATTCAGCTTTGAAAATGGGGTATTTTTCCAACAGCTAAGCTGTAAGAGAGCTTATTTGGGCATGATGAATTGACAGTTTCATTGGTAACATTTGGGGGACATGATATTTTGATCACTTTATATTTAGTTTTTTGGAAAGTGACGTTAACAAAAATTTCAGCAATTCTGTGTACTTTTTTTTTGTCTAGGGGGCTACAATATGTAATTGCATGATTGCAGATAGATTATTTTCCCATACAGTGCTCTACTTAAATGTCAGTATTATACTGACAGGCTAGCTGATCAGACCTTACCTACAGCAGGGCTTAATTGGCTTCTGTATAACGCAGACCAGAGGCACCCCATGACTGCATAGGTGGAGTGCCTCCCTCTGTGAACCCCTTAGATGCTGTGGTTGCTGTTGACCACAACATCTTGGGTGTTAAACAGCTGAGATCAGAGCTATCATAGTTATGGGTGGTGCAGACACAAGAGATGTGCGCCTGCCATCCATTCCACCTAATCTGCAGCAAATGCACTTATAAATCATACGTAAGTTACGATGATTTGTGAGAACAGTATAATGTTATGCGTGATCAGTATAAATTTTGCAGTCAAAAGCTTCATTATTAGTTTACCTCTAGGAACTCCTCCATTTGTTGTCTAAGCTCTCGTAGCTCTGGCACAGACAGTGTCTGATGAATTGAAGTTATCCGAGACTGTAGCCTGTAGAACTCCTCCAACAAGCCATCTTCAGACAACCTAAGAGCAAAAACCAGATCTGGTCAGACACATAAATAAACCAATGTGTCTGTATAATTACAGCTCAAAAGAAAAACAAAAATCAGAAGGAATGTTACTTCTCTGCTCAATGCACTAGAAATATTTATATTGCAGCTCAAGGATGAAAGACACAGAAAAGATACTGTCATTTGTCATAGTTTGTCATTAGACTTGCTGGAGAATGTCTGCTGCACCCACATTTCATAGACTGGAATCACACATGCTGTTTCTTATTTATAGTGGATTGAAAGAGAGGTATTTGTCTTTTCTTTATATTTGCCATTGCTTTCGGGATGGCTGTAAGTACTGCAGTCTCTTTAATGTACTTTTAGAAGTGGGGGTGCAAGGTACTTGCAGCGTTGTCGCATTCATGTGAAAAGGGTACGCTGCAGTACTTGGAAGTACTAAAGTACTAAAAGTATAGTAATGCAGGTCCAAGGAGCAGTAAACACCAAAAAGGCTGCAGCACTCGTGTGACCCCCACAGCCTCTTGTCGGAACAGCTGGTTGGATTGAATGATCAGATGGGTATCCCCTTTAACTTAAACCTCATTAACCACTTAAATGGGCACTGTCATGAAATCTAAAAATTGATATCTTGTAGTACTTAAGTACTACAACATATCTCTAATATACTTTAATAAAAAAAAGTGATTTTAAACAAGTTTAAAATCACTTTTAAATTCGGCCACTAGGGGTCGCCCTCCTAGTTGCCGAATGCATTCTGCAGTGACGTCACTACTTGATTCCGACTCATTTAAGCCTGGCAATGAGTCGAAATCCAGTCACTGCGGTGCTCACTCCCGCCTGTCAATCAAACAGGCGAAAGCGAGCACGCTGATAGCTGGGGCTGCACGCATTGGCCAGCTCCACTGGATTCGCGCGCGGCCCCGCCCACCCACGTTACCCTGTCCGGAGGCAGCTCGTTGATCCTCCGGTAAGTCTGCACCACTAGAGGAATGGGGTGGGGGAAGCGGGGTTCAGGGGAGCGCCGCCGCTCAGCACTAGAGGCATGGGGGGGGGTGAGCGGGGTTCGGGATTCGGGAGAGCACCGCCGCTGCTGCTCTCGAAGTAGCACTGCTGCACTGGTTAAACAAAGTTATTGTTTTCACCACAGGGTACCTCCAGCTGTTTCACCACTACAACTCCCAGAATGCCCTGACAGCCAGTAGATGTCAGGGCAAGCTGGGAGTTGTAGTGGTAAAACAGCTGGAGGCACCCTGTTTAGTGAGCTAACGGCAGAAGTGCCGGCCCCAGCAGGCATCAGTGACGTGGTGCCTGCTGGTGAAGTCTGCCTGGTAGTGAGCCCACTACCAGGCAGACAAAAGGGCATTTTAATATAGTAAACAAAAAATGTAAAGGCAGGGAGGGGGTTAGGGATAGATGGGCAATAGGCAGGGACAGAAAGTAAAAAAAATTGATGGTGGGAGCTACCCTTTAAGGACTTAGCCCTTTTTCACCTTAAGGACTCGGCCGTTTTTTGCAATTCTGACCACTGTCACTTTAAACATTCATAACTCTGGAATGCTTTTACTTATCATTCTGATTCTGAGATTGTTTTTTCGTGACATATTCTACTTTAACATAGTGGTAAAATTTTATGGTAACTTGCATCCTTTCTTGGTGAAAAATCCCAAAATTTGATGAAAAAAATGAAAATTTAGCATTTTTCTAAATTTGAAGGTCTCTGCTTGTAAGGAAAATGGATATTCAAAATAAAAAAAATTCTTGGTTCACATATACAATATGTCTACTTTATGTTTGCATCATAAAATTTATGAGTTTTTACTTTTGGAAGACACCAGAGGGCTTCAAAGTTCAGCAGCAATTTTCCAATTTTTCACAAAATTTTCAAACTCGATATTTTTCAGGGACCAGTTCAGTTTTGAAGTGGATTTGAAGGGTCTTCATATTAGAAATACCCCATAAATGACCTCATTATAAAAACTACACCCCCCAAAGTATTCAAAATGACATTCAGTCAGTGTTTTAACCCTTTAGGTGTTTCACAGGAATAGCAGCAAAGGGAAGGAGAAAATTCAAAATCTTCATTTTTTACACTCGCATGTTCTTGTAGACCCAATTTTTGAATTTTTGCAAGTGGTAAAAGGAGAAAATTTTTACTTGTTTTTGTAGCCCAATTCGAATGCTGGCGGTGCTTTCACTCTAGTGGTACCATGAGACGGAGTCTAAAACCCACACAAGTGGCTCAGGTAGTGCAGGCTCATCCAGGATGGCACATCAATACAAGCTGTGGCAAGAAGGTTTTCTGTGTCTGTCCGCGTGGTGTCCAGAGCATGGAGGCGCTACCAGGAGACAGGTCAGTACATCAGGAGACGTGGAGGAGGTCGTAGGAGGGCAACAACCCAGCAGCCAGACAGCTACCTCCGCCTTTGTTCAAGGAGTAGCAGGGGTAGCACTGCCAGAGCCCTGCAAAATGACTTCCAGCAGGTGACATATGTGCATGTATCCACTCAAATGGTCAGAAACAGACTCCATGAGGGTGGTGTGAGGGCCCAACATCCACAGGTGGGGGTTGTGCTTACAGCCCAACACTGTGCAGGACGTTTGGCATTTGCCAGAGAACACCAAGTTTGACAAATTCACCACTGGTGCCCTGTGCTCCTCACAGATGAAAGCAGGTTCACACTGAGCAAATATGACAGATATGACAGAATCTGGAGCCGCCGTGGAGAACATTCTGCTGCCTGCAACATCCTCCAGCATGACCGGTTTGGCAGTGGGTCAGTAATGGTGTGGGGTGGCATTTCTTTGGGGGGCCACACAGCCCTCCATGTACTTGCCAGAGGTAGCCTGATTGCCATTAGGTACCGAGGTGAGATCCTCAGACCCCTTGTGAGACCATATGCTGGTGAAGTTGGCCCTGGGTTCCTCCTAATGCAAGACAATGCTAGACCTCATGTGGCTGGAGTGTGTCAGCAGTTCCTGCAAGAGGAAGGCATTGATGCTATGGACTGGCTTGCCTTTTCCCCAGACCTGAATTCGATTGAGCACATCTAGGACATCATATCTTGCTCCATCCACCAATGCCACGTTGCACTAAAGACTGTCCAGGAGTTGGCAGATGCTTTAGTCCAGGTCTGGGAGGACATCCCTCAGGAGACCATTCGCCACCATCAGGAGCATGCCCAGGCATTGTAGGGAGGTCATACGGGCACGTGGAGGCCAAACACACTACTGAGCCTCATTTTGACTTATTTTAAAGGACATTACATCAAAGTTGGATCAGCCTTTAGTGTGGTTTTCCACTTTGATTTTGAGTGTAACTCCATATCCAGACCTCCATGGTTGATACATTTTATTTCCATTGATAATTTCTGAGTGATTTTGTTTTCAGCACATTCAACTATGTCAAGACGAAAGTATTTCATATGATTAGCTCATTCATTCATTCAGATATAGGATGTGTTTGCTTAGTGTTCCCTTTATTTTTTTTGAGCAGTGTATGATAAATCTGTATGGTGATCACTGGAGATGAGCGAATCGAAGCAGACGAATCCGAATTCGTTACAAATTTCAGGATTTATTAGATTTGCAACGCGTGCAAATATCGCCGCGATTCTATCACGCGAACCCCTTCATTTAACTCCATTTTACAGCGTTCGAGGCTCCAGGACACCTAAAATGGCGGATCCACATGTCAGTATATGGGGCAGGGGATGCTGGGAAGGCGGGAAGGCAAGGCGGGAAGGGAGGTAGGCGGGATGACCCTGAATGACATGCAGGATGCAGCCTATCAGCATTCATTGACCCCTGTGATGTCACAGCCATATATAATCGGCAGCCATTTTGCAGCTGCTCATTTCATGCCATACACTGCAGAGAGGTAGAACGGCCTTGCGTGTCTCTCGGTGTTACACAGACACGCTGACTTGATCATACCACGGTGTTCCACTTCCAATTGCTAGTCACATCAGTGTTGTGGACAGAGAGCAGTGCAGTGCAGTTTGATTGTTCTCACTGAGAAGGATTTTGACGCCAGCCATTAACCTCCCAGTCACTTTATTCAGCATTTTATCAGAGAGAGGCAGATAGCTTTTCGTTGCCTCATACATATCAACAAGCTGCCTGAACTTCATGAACAGTATCACAGGAGGCAGGAATGATTTTTCAGCGCAATTCTGTGTATTTTTTCCACAAGAAATCATCTGCTGCTTTTACTAGTTCATAGACGGTATAATAAACAGCAGTCCACACCATTCTTAATACTCTGTGACAGAGTGCAATTTTTTTTTGTGGTGCTGCACTGTTGTGTCCTGCTGCTGTGAAAAAATATGTTTTTTCAGCAGACTGTAGTGCATTTTTCTGCCCTCATACGTGTATACCACATACCTACATCAAAGCAGTCTACTATTTTGTATCTGTAAATCTGTAACAAGTCTAGATACTGGGAAAGTCCAGGCAAAAGTAATCACCGGCTGGTGTTTTACAAAAATACGTTTTGCAAGTGTACTGTAGCGCATTTTTTCCCCCTCATACATGCATACCGCATACCTACATCTAAATAGTTAGTTTTTTTGTACCTGTTAATCTGTAACAAGCCTACATACAATGAAAGGCCAGGAAAAACTAATTACTGTCTGTTGTTTCATGAAAATAAGTTTTCCAAGTGTACTGTAGCGCATTTGTTTTCCCTCATACTAGCAAACCACATACCTACATTTAAGTAGTGCACTTTTTTGTACCTGTTAATCTGTAACAAGCCTACATACAGGCAAAGGCCAGGGAAAACTAATCACTGGCTGTTGTTTTATGAAAATACGTTTTCCAAGTGTACTGTAGCACATTTTTTTGCCATCATACGTGCATACCACATACCTACATCTAAGTAGTGTACCATATTGTACCTGTTAATCTGTCAAGGGCCTACGTAATGTGAAAGTCCAAGCAAAAGTATTCACCGGCTGGTGTTTCACAAAAATTACAGAGTTTTTAGGCTCATTGTAGCACATTTTTCTGCCCTCATAAGTGCATACCACATACCTACATCAAAGCAGTCTACTATTTTGTATCTGTAACAAGTCTAGATACTGGGAAAGTCCAGGCAAAGTAATCACCGGCTGGTGTTTTACGATAATACGTTTTCCAAGTGTACTGTAGCACATTTTTTTGCCCTCATACGTGCATACCACATACCTAAATCTAAGTAGTGTACCATTTTGTACCTGTCAATCTGTCAAGGGCCTACATACTGTGAAAGTCCAAGCAATAGTACTCACTGGCTGGTGTTTTACAAAAATACAGAGTTTTTAGGCGTATTGTAGCGCATTTTTATGCCCTCATCAGTGCATACCGCATACGTACATCTAAGTAGTGTACTATTTTGTACCTGTTAATCTGTCAAGGGCCTACATTCTGTGAAAGGACAGACAAAAGTAATGACCTGCTGCTGTTCTATACAAATACTGTTTTAAGATTAGTGAAACGTATTGTACTCCCCTCATATATGCAGAGGCAGAGAAGTGCCAGGACGTGCACAGAAGAGTGGCAGAGGCCTAAATTCTTCAGGCAGAGGTCGCAGCAGATTAGGGGCGAGTGGCAGCAGGAGTCGCAGCGAGAGGCCTGAGCTCCCGTATCAGCTAGCGGTCGTGTCTCGACCAGCAACCCGTCTGTCATGGTCGATTGATCAACACGGTCATCCACTTCATCACAAGTGACATTTGACACCCCCAGTCAACAGTCGGTGGGTTCCTCAGACACAACCCTCAGTTGGCATGGCCCGGGAGCAGTCCCTGTCCTCCCATTGCCTCTGTCCTATGCTGTTCCCTCTCCTACAGAAGTATCTTATGCTGTGGCTTCAGCTCCACTATTCACTGAGAACGATATAATAGAGGACAGTCAGCAGCTACTGCCCAGCCAAGAAGGGGAGGAGACATGTGTCGGTTCCTCCGCTAGGCGGGCAAGTAGTGATGAGGAGAGGGACATGGGAGGCGGCATTGCCAGGGTTCAGGGTCCTGAAGCAGACACTGTTGAAGAACCTGAGGAGGACATCAGTGACGTGCAGACACTTGTTGATAATGATGAAGCTGATCGCAATTTGGAGCCAGGTGCAGAAGGGGCTTCATCATCATCAGGAAAAGAGAGTTGCAGGTTGCCCTTGAGGCAGCAGCTGAGCCAGCAAGGCGGTAGCATGGTTGGCAGTCAGCGTGGTGGCAGAAGTGGAAATTCTGGAGCCAAACGTGCCTGGGGGAGACCACCTGCTTCGCGGCGGCCTACCTTTCCGGGAGGTAGTGGAACAGGGGTTCCTGGAGACGGCGGCAGTCAATTAGCAGTCAATGTAGCAGTCAATTAGTGCGGACTGTTGGTGGGAAAATCAGCTACTCGGTTGTGTGGCAGTTTTTCATCAAGCATCCGGAGGAGGTTCACGTAGCCACATGCAAGATATGTCGGCAGAAGGTGAAGCATGGCCAGGGTCCCAATGTTGGCACCACGGCCCTGCGTCAACACATGCTTTGCCACCATAAAGCGGCCTGGGAGAACCATGGCTTCGATGTAGTGGTCCAGCCTGCTGCATCACCCAGTGGCCAGCTGCTCCCTCTTTTAGCCAGCCAAGGCTCCACCACCTCAGCCGAAGGGAGCTGTGTGTCATACCCTCCTACTGTCGCTCCAGATGCTCCTGCTTCTCCCACTTTTAGTCAGCCATTCTGCCAACAATCCATCCGCAAAGCCATGTCCACGAGACAACAGTATGCGCCCACTCATTCAACGGCATGCAGAAACTGAATGTGCTCCTGTCTAAGTTGTTGGTGCTGCAGTCACTCCCATTTCAAGTATTGGACTCTGCACCTTTCAGAAAACTGATGGTTTGTGCCGGGCCAAGGTGGAGAGTACCAAGCCATCATTTCTTTGCAAAGAAAGCAGTACCAGCCCTGCACAATTTTGTGGAAGAGAAGGGGCCAGTCCTTGAGCCTGTCGGTGTGTACCAAAGTGCACGGCAGCGCCGACATCTGGAGCTGTGACTACGGTCAGGGACAGTACATGTCCTTTACGGTTCACTGCGTGAATGTAGTTCCTGCACAGCCACAACCCCAACTTGGACAGGTCCCGCCTCTTCCTCCTCCACACTGTCAGCTCATTGGTCCAGTGACAGTGTGTGACTCCGCCTCCTCATCCTCCACCGTGTCCTCAGCCTCCACTGCCCGGACAAGTCTCAGTGCCCCTTCAGCATAACGTGCGTGCAGGGCAAGGCGGTGTCACGCTGTTCTTCACATAATTTGCCTTGGCGAAAAGAGTCACACAGGGGAGGAACTGCAAAAAATCATTCGTAAAGAAATCTGAGAATGGCTTACTCTACAAAATCTGGAAATGGGAACCATGGTGACTGACAACGGGAAGAACATCTTAGCCGGGCTGCAACAAGGAAGGGTGAAACATGCGCCTTGCATGGCACACGTGTTCAATCTGGTTGTCAAGCTGTTCCTGAGGTGTTTCCCCCATTTGCAAGACATCCTAAGAATGGGAAGGAAACTTTGCATGCACTTCAGCAACTCGTTTACGGCAAAGCACACCCTCCTTGAGCTGCAGTGTCAGAATGGTATCCCCCAACATAGTCTGATTTGTGACGTTGCCACACGTTGCAATTCCACCCTGCATATATTGGACTGTCTGTATGAACAGAGAAAAGCCATCACTAATTTCTTGATGATCCAAGGGGATAGGGGTAATCTCGTGTGTAACTTCAATGTGAACCAGTGGCAGCTCATACCTGACACCTGCCATTTGCTCAGGCCCTTTGAGGAAGCCACATTATACGTAAGTCGCCAGCATTATGGGATGAACGACATCATTCCACTGCTTGATATACTACAACAAGTGTTGGAAACGATGGCTGGTCAGGACAATGGAGACGTTGCGCCTACATCTCACGGCCAAATGAGCCCTGTGCGGGCTGAACTGGAGGAGGATGAGGAGGATGAGGGGCACAGTGGAGCACAGTTCAGGTTTGATGAGATGGGCGGTGTTTCTAGTCATCAGACAGGAGAGGAGGAGCATGATGAACTAGAGGAGCTACAGGGTTATGAGGAAGGCAAGACAGAGGACCCAGACACACCGTGGCAGTATGCAGTGGAGATGGAGGCAGGGAGTCCCTCCGAGTCACTTGCACAAATGGCACGATGCATGCTCACTTGCTTGCGTAGGGACATCCGGATTGTCACCATTCGGCAGCAGGATGACTTCTGAGTGTCCACCTTATTGGACTCTCGCTACGGCACAAAATGGGTGCCTTTTTTACACCAACAGAGAGAGAGATCCTACGTAGTCAGTTGGCTGATGCCTATCGGCACCATCATCCATCCACTAGCATGTCTTACTCGGGGGCCCCCTGCGCTCACCTTCCACTGCCATGGCTGCTGGGGAGGGGTGGGGTGGCAGGAGCAGTACCAGCTCCATCAGCAGCAGCCTGAGTCTACAGTCGCTGATGAGTAGCTTTCTTCACCCGCATAGTGAAGCAACTCATAAGCAGCAGGTAGACATGGAGCAGGATCTGAACTTCTGGGCAGCCAAACTTTATTTGTGGCCGCAACTTACAGAGTTTGCCCTGGAAAAGCTGTCCTGCCCGACCAGTAGTGTGGCATCAGAGCGGGTGTTTAGTGTGGCGGGGGCCATAGTCACCCCAAGGAGAACTTGCCTGTCCACAAAAAATGTGGAGAGACTGACCTTGGTGAAGATGAATCAGGATTTCCACCCACCCATGCCAGATCAGAGTAGATTCATCAGAGTAGATGCATCAGAGTAGATGCATCAGAGTAGATTGACCATGGTGCTACACCAACACTTCACAAATATGGATAGTGCCAAACAGATTTAAGGCACTGCTCCCCAGTTAAAAACATTCCAGCCACCTTCATCACCGGTTACTGGTTTTGCCACCCACCGCACCACTCTGTCACCGGGTCACTTTCAGGACTACTGATGCTGCTGCTGCCACCTCCAAGCTGTTTCATTCAGCCACTATTTTGTCTCCTTACGCTTCGGCCAACTCCAGGCTGTACCATTCAGACACTATATGGGCTACTTATGCTTTTGCCAACTCCAGGCTGTGTCATTCAGCCAATATATTGATTTCTGATGCTGTTGGGACTGCCTTGGATATTACAATTTTTTTATGTCAGCACTAGCAAACATACATGCTCAATCGAGATTTCAACATTGATCTTTTAATGTTAGGGGTTTTGAAGCCCTCTTATGTACACATCCTACTGCCTGCTCCAGGCTGTGTGTTTCAGCAACTATATGGTTTAGTGATCCTGCTTTTCGGCCTGTGCCTAAAACTTTTTGAGGTTAGCACTAGCTAACATACATCTTGTATACAGATTTCAACATTAACATTTTAATGTTAGGGTTTGTGAAACCCTCTTGTAAACTGATGCTGATGCCACCTCCAGGCTCTGTCATTGTGCATCCATGTGACATGTGACTCCTTGTTAGATTTGGCCCTTTTTACCCACACGCCGGGGCCCGGCACACTAAAACTTGAGAGTCAAAAGTTCAGTTTCAAAATCCTTAATTTTAATTTCAAAATCATACATTTCAATGGTCTCCTCATGCTTCTCCCAACTCCCAGCTGTGCCATTCAGACACCATATCGTCTCCTCATGCGTTAACCACATACAGGCTGTGCCATTCAGCCACTATATGGTCTCTTCTCATGCTTTAGCCAACTCCAGGCTGTGCCATTCAGCCACTATATCGTCTCCTCCTACTGATGCTAAAAATCATACATTTCAATGGTCTCCTCATGCTTATGCCAACTCCAGGCTGTGTGATTCAGGCAATATATGGTTTACTGATACTGCTGCTGGGCCTGGGTCTGGGAATACAAATTTTGTTATGGTAGGTAGCACTAGCTATCCAAAATCTTCATTTTTAAATTTCAAAAATTCTTCAGTTTTTTCTTTGGGATTGTGAAGGCCTGGTTTGTACTCATGCTTCAGACAACTCCAGGCTGTGTCCTTCAGGCAATATATGGTTTACCGATACTGCTGCTGGGCCTGGGTCTGAGAATAAAATTGTGTTATGGTAGGTAGCACTAGCTATATAAAATCTTCATTTTAAATTTCAAAAATTCTTCTGTTTCTTCTTTGGGATTGTGAAACTCTGGGGTCTCCTCATGCTTCAGCCAACTCCAGGCTGTTTCATTCAGGCAATATATACTCTCCCAGCATTATTGCCATGTTGATACCAGACCAGTAATAAAAGGAATATTGCCAAGGACTAGCAGAAACAGGGAACTGTGGATACTGACCACCGGCTGTTGGAATTGACTGACTATCCCAGGTGATAGATTTACCAATTTGAAGTTCCTCAGTTCCAGTAGGCTTTAAGTCGTTCATTCTTTGTTTGTGGTTCTTCAGTTGCAGAATTAAGTTGTATCATGTTTTCCTGTTCCTCCGATGAGCTAATGCTACTGCAACACACAATACTCATATTGTCATCTAATGAAGGATCCTTTTCTTCAGAGAACGTATCTATCATTTTATTATTTTGAATGTCAGGTGGTATTCTGACAATTTTTGTGAAGCCCTGGGGTCTCCTCATGCTTCAGCCAATTCCAGGCTGTGTCTTTCAGACACTCTATGGTCTCCTCCTACTGATGCCACCACCAGGCTCTGTCATTGGGCTGACATGTGACACGGGAATCCATGTTAGATTAGGTCCTTTGTATCCACACGCCGGGGCCAAGGACACTAAAACTTGGGAGTTAAAAGTTCCATTTTCTAAATCCTCAATTTCAATATCTTAGATTCTTATTTAAAATTCTTGTATTTCAATCGACTCCACATGCTTCAGCCACCTTCAGGCTGTACCATTCAGACACTACATTGGCTCCTTATGCTTTCCCCACCTCCAGGGGGTGTCATTAAGCCAATATATAGTTTTCTGATGCTACTGGGACTGAGATATTAACTCCAAATATGTTCTGATAGCACTAGCTAACATAAATGCTTAATTGAGATGTCAACATTGATCTTTCAGTGTAAGGGGTTATGAAATCCTCTGGTGTACTGCTAATGCCTGCTCCTGACTGTGTGTTTCAGGAACTACTTGACTTATTGATGCTTCTGGGCATGGGCATTACATTTTTGGATGTTTAGTACAAGCTAAAGACATGCTTAGTAAAAATTTCAACATTGATCTTTAAGTGTAATGGGTTATGAAACCCTCTGGTGTACTGCTGATGCCTGCTCCTGACTGCTCCTTTGTCTTTCAGGAATTGCCTGGCTTACTGATGCTACTGGGCTTGGGCCTTAAATTTTGGATGTTTAGCACTAGCTAAATACATGCTTAATAGAAATTTCAACATTGATCTTTCAATGTAAGTGGTTATGAAACCCTCTGGTGTACTGCTGATGCCTACTCCTGACTGTGTGTTTCAGGAACTACTTGGCTTATTGATGCTTCTATGCTTTGCCCTTAAATTTTTGGATGTTTAGCACGAGCTAAATACATGCTTAATAGAAACTTCAACATTGATCTTTCAGTGTAAGGGGTTATGAAACCCTCGGGTGTACTGCTGATGCCTGCTCCTGACTGTGTGTTTAAGGAACTACTTGGCTTACTGATGCTGCTGGGCTTGGGCCTTACATTTTTGGATAGTAGCACTAGCTAACATGCATCTTGAATAGAGATTTCAACATTCACCTTTTAATGTTAGGGGTTGTGAGTCCCGCTTGTGTACTCATGCTGCTGCCTGCTCCTGCATGTGTCATAGAGCAACTACATGGTTTAGTGATGCTGCTGAGCCTAGGACATTACCTATATATGTTTATGGTAGCACTAGGTACCATACATCTTCAATTGAAATGTCAAAATTCATCTTTTATTATTAGAGATTGTGAGGCCCTATTGTCTGCTGCCAACTCCAGGCTGTGCCATTCAGACACTACATGGTCTCCTCATGCTTCCGCCAACTCCAGGCTGTGCCATTCAGGCAATATATGGTTTACTGATGCTGCTGGGACTGGATCTGGAAATAAAAATGTTGCTATGGTAGTACTAGCTACCCAAAATCTTCAGTTTAAAATTCAAAATTCATCTTGCAATCTTAGGGATTGTGAAGGCCTAGTGTCTATTCATGCTGCTGCCAACTCCTGAATGTGCCATTCAGACACTATATGGTCTCCTGATGCTGCCAACACCTCCATACTTGGTCATTCAGCCACTATATGGTCTCCTCATGCTGCCAACACCTCCACGCTGTGTCATTCAGCCAATATATGGTCTCCTCATGGTGCCAACACCTCCATGCTGTGTCATTCAGCCACTATATGGTCTCCTCATGCTGCCAACACCTCCACGCTGTGTCATTCAGCCACTATATGGTCTCCTCATGCTTCAGCCTCATCCAAGCTGTGTCATTCAGCCAATATATGGTCTCCTCATGCTGCCAAAACCTCCACGCTGTGTCATTCAGCCACTATATTGTCTCCTCGTGCTGCCAACACCTCCACGCTGTGTCATTCAGCCACTATATGGTCTCCTCATACAGCCAACACCTCCATACTATGTCATTCAGCCACTAAGTGATCTCCTCATGCTGCCAACACCTCCACACTGTGTCATTCAGCTACTATATGGTCTTCTCATGCTGCCAACACCTCAAAGCTGTGTCATTCAGCCACTATGTGGTCTCCTCATGTAGCCAACACCTCCAAGCTGTGTCATTCAGCCACTATATGGTCTCCTCATGCTGCCAACTCCTCCATGCTGTGTCATTCAGCCACTATATGGTCTCCTCATGCTGCCAAAACCTCCACGCTGTGTCATTCAACCACTATATGGTCTCCTCATACTGATGCTACCTCCAGGCTTTGTCATTGTGCCGCTCTGCGGCAGTGATTCTAAAGGTGATGCCGTAATCTGCATGTTATTCTGAATAACAGTATTATTTTGCAAAATGAAAGAAGCAATCTGATTGTTTTTTATGGGCAAATGGACAACTTTTCCTTTACACCGGTTTTGATAAATGCCCCTCAATGTTTTTTTATGTTACTTTTTTATTTTTATTTTATTTTCTCTGAATATGTATATTGCTCCATCATCTATATGAAATTGAATTTAGAACTTATGTAAGTGCACAAAGTAAAACCATTCACTCGTGTCCAGTTCCATACACAGATATAAATGTATCATTATGGGTGACTTCAAACGGCCATAAATAATAGCTTCCTATGCATATCAATAAAGTCTTTGGCTCAGACTTACAGATAAATTCTTCCATAATTCATCAAACACTTGCAGACACATCTGTTAGATATGAAAGAGATATAGAATGTGAACCGTGGAAACATAGCAACATATGTGGAAAGAAAGTATTGGTGAAATCACTATAAGTATCCAGAAAGAATGCGCAAGAAGAAGCAGATGTAATGTATGAGCATTTCCTGACTCTCCAAGTAAATGAAGGAAATACAGATTTATGAAGAAATGGGCTGAGCTTCAATCCTAAAACTATTTTGTACCAGCAGGCTTGTTTTGGGAATAGTTCTTTGTATATCACGGAAGTGCATTATTAGATATAAGCTATCTTTCTATTAAAGTTTTTCTCTCTTACATTTGGCATGTCTCTGTAAGGAAGGGATTTTTTTTCTCCCAATATGGGGGATTAGCGCCTGCCTTATAAGCGTTCTCTGCCTTTCTAAGAATCAATTAATACAAGAAAAAAAAAAAAAGGAGAGCGCATATGTGTAGTATTCCTCAATACAAAGGAATTGACATTGGTGTGTTTATGCCGCTAACCTGGAAGGGTTGTACATGGGACTCAACACCTGTATGGACTACGCATGGTGGTAATCCACAGCTGCTGCCAAAGTTCCAATTTGGGGGTAGGACACTGACACAGTACCATTATAGAGATTATTTTTGTCAAGACTCCAACTTTTATAGCCTGTGTTTCTATGGATCACAATAATAGTAGGGCTTCGCTTAGGCTACACAGTAATTTTGGCCACAACACAAGTCGAATATAAAGATCACTGTGTCACATCACAGGGATTATGCTGTATTGCAGCTAATCTTAATAAATTGATGTTATAAAGATATTTTCATTTACATATTCCAGAATACCATCTCTTAGAATAACCTTCAAATATTCTCATTACTCATGTTAGAGTTTGACCTCACAGGCCTATAGCTTTCTGACTCATTCTTTGACAATTTTTTTTTTTTTTTTTAAGATAGACATTAGACAACCCCTTTAAAATCCAACACAGCACTAAAATATATGACTTTAGATATGATTTACAAGGGATGACAGAGCAAACAGGAGATGATAAAGCAAACAACTTTCATAAAGAAGAATATTTTTCATAGCAAATCCAATAAAAAGACACTTTACAGACTTCTTATTCCATGGTTTTCACTTACTTGCTGGCGCTGTGAACATGTTGTAGTTTGTCTAGAAATGAAAGAAATCTTGGATCCTTTTTCTGGACTTCCTTTAAAAACAAAGAGAAACTTAGAAAGAAAGCATAATTTAAAGCAAAAGCACAGCACAAGCAATGCTAGAGGCCTGTAATATATCTATGATGAACACAACAGTTCCTGTTTCTTTTTCATTTGTATTAGGCTGCTCAGGAGAAATAACAATTTCCCTGGGGAAAAAAAAAAAATGGCAGTAAATATAATGCTGTGTAACAATCTATATGGCTCAGCCTTTCCAAACCCATAAATGCAATAGTGACACTAACTTTACTACAATGTTAACACATAGCGAGAAAGAAAAATGTGGATTCCGGGTAGAGTGTGATGCTTGTAATAGTGGATATATTGGACATATTGAAGTGCAGGAATGTTTCCAAACCATAAAACATTAAAGTGTCCCCTCATTTAAAACACTTTTGACATTTTACAGAGACATGCCAAATGCTTTGATCTGTCCAGATCTGGGTGTTCAGACCCACACTGATTGCTGGAACCAGCGGATGAGCATTTCTTTCCCCATCTTGCTACTCTACCCATCTCTCTGTAGTATATGGCCCCATTAGCTTACTATAGAATTTATCTCCTGTAGCAAGTCGGGAAGAGAAGTGCTCAGCCGCATGCTTCTCCAACTCGTTTTAATGATCAGTGGGGGCCTAAGCACCCAGACATCAAATAATCAAAACTTTTGACACGTCTCGGGGACATTCTAAAATGTAATTGAAATGACAGTTACACAGTAAAAGTTTTTTTTTTCCCCACAGACACTCATCATCTATCTGAAGGATAACTTAAAGGGTACCTTTCATCAAATAAACTTTTGATATATTTTAGATTAATGAATGTTGAATAACTTTCCAATAGCATGTTAATGAAAAATATGCTTCTTTCTATTCTAATTTTCCCGATCAGTCCTGTCAGCAAGCATTTCTGACTCATGCTGGAGTCCTAAACACTCAGAGCTGCCAGCCTGCTTTGTTCACAGCCAAACAGGCTGTGAACAAAGCAGGCTGGCAGCTCTGAGTGTTCTCCTTTGTGAACAAAGTAGACTAGCAGCTCGTAGTGTTTAGGACTCCAGCATGAGTCTGAAATGCTTGCTGCCAGGACTGGTAGGGAGACCCCTAGTGGTCATTTCTTCAAAGTGGAAAATTAAATAGAAAGAAGCATATTTTTTAATAACATGCAATTGTAAAGTTATTCTGCATACATTAATCTATAATATATCAAAAGTTTTTTTGATGAGAGGTACCCTTTAATCAATGCAATCTGACCTCTGGGACCCCCACTGCTTGATAAAGGCCTATGCTGAGGCCAAAATGCAGCACATGCACTTTATTGGTGTAATGTCCCAGTACAGGATATGGTCCTGTACTACTTTTAGGCCCTGTCAGGTTGAGACCCTCAGTGACCTGGGGGCTCCCCTGCATGGTCTCCTCCTGTTGTTTCCAGAATGTTGTGTATACTGCTTTAACCCCTTAACGACGCAGGACATATATTTACGTCCTGCGCCGGCTCCCGCGATATGAAGCGGGATCGCGCCGCGATCCTGCATCATATCGCGTCGGTCCCGGCGCTCATCAACGGCCGGGACCCGCGGCTAATACCACACATCGCCGATCGCGGCGATGTGCGGTATTAACCCTTTAGAAGCGGCGGTCAGCTTCTAAAGTGAAACTGAAAGTGACCCGGCTGCTCAGTCGGGCTGTTCGGGACCGCCGCGGTGAAATTGCGGCATCCCGAACAGCTGACCGGAACACCGGGAGGGCCCTTACCTGCCTCCTCGGTGTCCGATCGACGAATGACTGCTCCGTGCCTGAGATCCAGGCAGGAGCAGTCAAGCGCCGATAATGCTGATCACAGGCGTGTTAATACACGCCAGTGATCACCATAGGAGATCAGTGTGTGCAGTGTTATAGGTCCCTATGGGGACCTATAAAAAAAATGTAAAAAAAAAGTGTTAATAAAGGTCATTTAACCCCTTCCCTAATAAAAGTTTGAATCACCTTTTCCCATAAAAAAAATAAAACAGTGTAAAAAAAAAAAAAAAAAAAAAATATGTGGTATCGCCGCATGCGTAAATGTCCGAACTATAAAAATATATCATTAATTAAACCGCACGGTCAATGGCGTACGCGCAAAAAAATTCCAAAGTCCAAAAAAGCGTATTTTGGTCACTTTTTATACCATTTAAAAAATGAATAAAAAGTGATCAAAAAGTCAGATCAAAACAAAAATCATACTGATAAAAATTTCAGATCACGGCGCAAAAAATGAGTCCTCATACCGCCATGTACATGGAAAAATAAAAAAAGTTATAGGGGTCAGAAGATGACATTTTTAAAAGTATAAATTTTCCTGCATGTAGTTATGATTTTTTCCAGAAGTGCGACAAAATCAAACCTATATAAGTAGGGTATCATTTTAACCGTATGGACCTACAGAATAATGATAAGGTGTAATTTTTACCGAAATATGCACTGCGTAGAAACGGAAGCCCCCAAAAGTTACAAAATGGAATTTTTTTTTCGATTTAGTCGCACAATGATTTTTTTTCCCGTTTCGCCGTGCATTTTTGGGTAAAATGACTAATGTCACTGCAAAGTAGAATTGGCGACACAAAAAATTAGCCATAATATGGATTTTTAGGTGGAAAATTAAAAGGGTTATGATTTTTAAAAGGTAAGGAGGAAAAACGAAAGTGCAAAAACGGAAAAACCCTGAGTCCTTAAGGGGTTAATGTATAGACAGGATCCTAATGTATAGATAGAGCAGAGGACCTGTGAGAGGTTGTCTCAAGGACCTGTAAGTCTGTCAAATGTTATGCAGTCACATGATTTGTTGTCACATGTTCTCCCAGAGAGCACCAGCTTAACCTATGACTTGCAAGCTTGACCAGTGGGCTTTAGTCCAGCCCCCCTCTATAAAAAGGGGTGGCCATAACAATTCACTCTCTTATCTTCCTTTACTGAGAACCAGCCAGTGCAGAGATCTCAGTGCTAGTGATCAGCTACCTGGAAGGCCACAAAGCTACAGTCATTCCAGTAA
Organism: Hyla sarda; assembly: GCF_029499605.1. Classification (NCBI taxonomy): domain Eukaryota; kingdom Metazoa; phylum Chordata; class Amphibia; order Anura; family Hylidae; genus Hyla; species Hyla sarda. The sequence goes on along the minus strand of NC_079197.1, from coordinate 72,637,238 downwards.
GTCAAAAGTCTATGTCTGCTGTCACTACAAGTAGTCAAGTCCTGCATATAGTCAAGCCTCAAGATAATGGTCTCAAGTCAATTACAAGTATTATTGGTCCCAGCAAGCTGCGAGGTCTTCTGAGTTCCTGGCCACCTCTCTGGGAATCTGGCCTAGCTGTAAAGATAATACCATCTGTCCTAAACTCAGTAAAGCCTCCATTAAGCCATAACTGGTTGTGGACTCTTTTTTCCCTAACTAGCCATTGGAATAGCGGAGATACCGTTAGTGTGATTCCGGTACCAAAAACCCCTCTGGCATCATAAATATTAGGGGTTAATTACATCTTGCCCCGGGGTTAATACCATCTGACCCCACCACCTACACCACTATACCCGTGGTCCCGCCATACACCGGTGGTCCACCACATTGGCATGTCCTTTTTTTTGCATTTGGAATAAATAAATGTGTACATTTATTCTGACCTGTCAAAAGTTTAGATCGCGCCTAGTCTCAGTGCGGAGACTTGCTGCAGTCGCATCATATATATCAGTGAAGTACTTGGCAATGAGCGCTTCATTCCCCAGTTGTCAGTCAAATCCGACTCATTCACTACATATGTCAATGGAGTGAATGAGCAGGACAGGGCGGCTGGCCAGGCAGGGAAGCATGCAACTGCACACTTATAACTCGTCCCTCTCAACTCTGACAGGTGGGGCCAATTCCTTTCGAACTGCACTGGCGGCGGATCAGTGGCAGGTTCAGTTTTTTATGATACATTGGCAACATGGGCACTTTTAGACTGAAAATGTATCCTCCATAAAAAAGTGTGGTTGTAGAATGTGAGTGTAGAATGTGAATGTGAGGCTCCTAAAGTGATTCCATCTTGATATGAAATGTATTTTGATAATTTCCAGTAACAATGAAATGAATGTTAGTCAGAGTAAGTTTTCCATCTACTCTATATGCCAAGTTGTATTTACATTTAGCTTTCCTTTGTTTTGCTCAGCACAATATATCCACATACCATCACTACGAAGTGCAAGAGATTCATCCCAGGTTTGTTGGCTTTTGTGTCAGCAAGTTTGAGTAGAGATGACACACGAAAACCAGCTGCATTCCCAGCATAGCCACCCTGCAAAAACACAATGGCCACCATAAAAAATAACACAAGGTGCAGTGGACTGTGATAAAACACCTTACAAGTGTACATATGTACATAAGACACACAACATCCTTGGTTATCTGCACTTTTATAGCACCCATTTTTTATACTGAATGCTTTTACCCCATTTTACCCTTGCCCTTTTTTTTTTTTTAAACTCGGCCCTGTCAGCCTTACCCAAGTGTCTGGTATTGATAATGGGACACAGAAAGCATTCTATCATGGGGGAGAACCACCCCAATGTGGATCCAGCAAATAATGTGAAACATTCAAGTTAAGGTGTCCAAAAAAATCACCAGAGCCTAAAACATGCTTTTAACTATATTATAATAGTAGAATGTATACAGTAAAACATTGGGCCTCATTTACTAACAGTAAAGTATAGTTTTCTTTGTGGGTTTTTGTTTCCGAGATGGTATTAACTATTGTAAATTAATATTGTATTCATTAATTTTCCTACATTCTGCTCCTTTTATACATGCTCTGAGCATTATATGTGGAAACATTAGTAAGTTTGTAGGTATCTTTAGAATTATTTTTTTTCGGAGACACACCCCTTTTCCCTGCTGGCCACACCCCTTTGACACGTGCGACACAAAAAACCTTACAAAATCTACAAGGAAAAGCGCTAGTAAATGAGGCCTATTGTGTCTTACTTTATACAATGAATTCAATCATTCAAAACATACAATAAAATAAAAACTGTGGCCAGACACAGACAAAAGATGGCTCCTGTAAAAGGACAATTTGCTGATTGCTGCCTGATGGCCCATCCTAGAACACCCCGTTATGTTTCTCTAGAAAAGGTCACCATTAAAATTGAGCTATGAAATGTATTAGTACAAGAAAGGTAATAACCAGTAGGAAGCTGCTTGATGCATTTTAAGGGGTACTCCGGTGGAAAATAATTTTCTTTAAATCAACTGGTGCCACAAAGTTAAACAGATTAGTAAATAACTTCTATTTAAAAATCTTAATTCTTACTGTACTTATCAGCTGCTGTATACTACAGAGTAATTTCTTTTCTTTTTGAATTTCGTTTCAGTCTGACCACACTGCTCTCTGCTGACACCTTTGTCCATGTTAGAACTGCCCAGAGTAGGAGCAAATCCCCATAGCAAACCTGTACTGCTCTGGACAGTTCCTGACATGCAGAGAGGTGTCAGCAGAGAACACTGTGGTCAGACAGAAAAAAATAAAAAAAGAAAAGAACTTCCTGTGGAGTATACGTCAGCTGATAAGTACTGGAACCAGTTGATTTTAAACAAAATGTTTCCACTGGAGTACTCCTTTAAGGTTGCAATGGGCCCACATTTACCCTATATATATATGGAGTGGTATAACTTACAGCGTTCATAAAGTTGCCAGCCTTAAGAATTAGCTTTAGGATAAAATGAAGTTCTGTGCATTGCACCAGCTCTAGAAGAAATGCAAACATAACAGAAAATATCATTTAGTGACTGCTTTCTATGCATTCTGAGCATTCTGTATGTTTCAGTTGTAAACTCATCAAGTTGCTTAGATATTTATTCCTGTGTCTGTAGAAAAGCTGAATTTAATCGGCATTTAGTTGGTGATCACATGGTTAAACTTACATTTGCAGCAAACATGACAAGATTATTGCACATAAAACAGAAATACAGATACTTCAAAAGGATTCTGCAGCAGCAGTGTCCATATTGTTAGCAAGGTATCCCTGTGGATGACCATAACTTGCATAGAATTGCTGACACCTGTGATGGACGGTTAGTACAAGATGTTTGGGCCAAGCTCTTTTAAATAAGAACAGCAGGTAATGTTCCTAGAAACATATAAACATAAGACTGAAGGCAGAAAAAGACCATCTGGTCCCTCTAGTCTTCCTTTATATTATTTGTGTATATTTATCCCAGACATGCCTAAATTCACTAAGGCTACATTCTCACTACATTTTAGCAATACGGCCGCCGCCGTATCCCCACTGGACCACACTGCATTCCATTCATTTAAATGAGCCGGCCGGAGTCAGGTAGTGACTCCAGTCGGCTCATTTATGCACTGAATGCGGTGTTTGTTGCTGGACTAAAAAACGGGGTCTGCTGCAGTTTTTAGTACAGCCATAAGACTGATAGGGTGCACAGATGAATGGGATGCTGCGCAGGTCAAGCAGACATAAAACAGCGAAGGGTTTTTTAAATTTCCCAGCCGGATTCGGTGACCGTATTGCTAAATCATAGGGCAAATGCACCCTAACTGTGGATTTACCACCCAGATACACTGTTTGTTTTCCCACGCATCTACTAAAAGTACAACTCTACTACAAGTAACTACTATAAGCTTCTGATATCCACCCTGCCCCATTTAAAGAGGTACTCCACTGGAATTTCTTTTTTAAATCAACTGGTGGCAGAAAGTTAAACAGATTTGTAAATTACTTTTATTTAAAAATCTTAATCCTTCCTGTACTTATCAGCTGCTTTCTCCCTGACCACAGTGCTCTCTGCTGACAACTCTGTCCATTTTAGGAACTGTCCAGAGTAGGAGCAAATTCCTATAGCAAACCTATCCTGCTCTGCAAAGAGCACTGTGGTCAGACAGAAAGGAAATTCAAAAAGAAAAGAACTTCCTGTGGAGATAGGAAGCTCCCGGCATCGTTCCCCAATGATGGTGAGTATACATCAGAACAGGGGGGGGCGGTGCCGACGCATCTCTATAGCAATGTATCGCCACAGTGTGTAATGCGCATCAATGGGGAGGCGGCGTCGGCACGTCACCATGGCAGCACGTCACCACGTAAAGCACATCAGTGGGAAAGCGGTGCCGATGCGTCACCATGGCAACGCGTCACCATGTTTCAAGGCCTCCCCAGGACACATGACTAATTAGGGGAGGTGCCGATGCAGCAAAAGTTGATAGGAGACTCAGCCCTTGCTGTTGGCAGGTATATCAGTTATGCATGGTAATAAAATGTCTTAAAAAGGGCAGCCCCACACAGGAATCTCTCCCCAATTCCACCTAAAACCCTGGGAAATGGCAGTTTTTGTAGGTGGAAATAGGGAGAGGTTCCTATGTGGGGCTGCCCTTTTTAGGGTGAGTAACACTTGCCAAGAAGGGAATTAATCGTAACACTCACGTTTCTGAAGACAGGAACCCGGGTGTATTTGGATCAGCTGGACCTGTGTGGCAGATGACTCGGACCATATCAAGGAGCGGAGTCTAAGGTGCTGCTGGTTTTCACCAGAGCCTGCCGCAAAGCGGGATGGACTTGCTGCGGCAGGCAGCACCCAGGTCGCTACACCTGGCACGGTTTGACCGTTTGACCACACAGGTGGCTGAGGAGATGCGAGGCACAGTAGTGTAATCAAAGCAAAGCAAGAGTTCAGTAGGCAGGTGGCAGAGGAGCAAGGTCAAGTCACAAGAGCAAGAGATCTGATACACGGCAAGGCAATACTGAGGAACGCTTTCTCAAAGGCACAAAGCAACAAAGATCCGGCAGGGAACAAAGGAGGGTGGAGGAATTTATAAATTAGCCACAGGTGGATTACACTAATGAGCGTACTGGCCCTTTAAATCTTAAAGCTCTGGCATGTGCGCGCCCTAGGGGATGGGGACACGCACGCAGAGCAGAGAAGCAGAGGCAGGAGAAACACCCGGAGAGTGAGGGACTGGGGCTCGCATGCGGGCGCGTTCCGCGATGCGAGTCCCAGCACCGTCGGAAGCAGAAGGTAAGGGGACCATGCACTCATGGCCAGCGTGTGTGGCCGAAGCGCATAACTCTCCCCCTCCTTTTTCGAGAGACAAAACTCCTGAAAAGGTCACGGTCCACGATATTCTCCTCAGGCTCCCAAGATCTCTCCTTAGGACCGTACCCATCCCAGTCGACCCCAAAAAAATTGTTTACCTCTCACAGTTTTTGCAGCAAGAATCTGTTTAACTTTGTAGATGTCAGATGAGCCGGAGACAGGTGTGGGGAAAAGATTCTTCTGAGAGAACCGGTTTATGACAAGAGGATTGAGGAGAGAGACGTGGAAGGAATTTGGAATACGTAACATAGCAGGTAGACGGAGTTTGTAGGAGACAGGATTGATCTTTTGTAGAATCTGTAAGGGACCAAGGTAGCGGGGACCGAACTTGTAACAGGGGATCTTGAAGCGGATGTACTTGGATGAAAGCCATACCATGTAACCAGAAGAGAAGGACGGAGGAGGTCTTCTACCTTTATCCACTTGCCCCTTCATGCATAAAGAAGCCTGGGACAATGACTGTCGGGTGTGTTGCCAGATGGTGGAGAAGTCACGGACCAGCTCATCAACAGCAGGCACACTGGAGGCGACTGGGAAAGAAAGTGGAGAACAGAGATGGATGAAAAAAAAGGGGGACGACCTCGTGGACTCGGAATCCTTAGGATTATATGAGAATTCAGCCCAGGGGAGAAGGTCAACCCAATCAATTTGGCGAGCTGAAACAAAATGCCGAAGATAAGTCTCAAGGATTTGATTAACCCTCTTCACCTGACCGTTGGACTGAGGGTGGTAGGCCGAGGAGAAGTCCAGATTGATGTCCAGACGGTTACAAAGGGCTCGCCAGAACTTAGAGACAGACTGCACACCTCGATCCGAAACGATATGCTGAGGAAGACCATGTAAACAAAAGACATGCAACAAGAAGTACTTTGCCAGATGCAGGGCAGAAGGAAGACCTGGTAGAGGAATGAAATGAGCCATCTTGGAAAACCGATCTACAATGACGCAGATGAGAGTGTTTCTTATGAGAAGGTGGCAAATCGGTGATGAAATCCATGGCGATATGGGACCAGGGAGTCTCTGGAATGGGTAAAGGTTGTAAGAGTCTTAGGTCTTTGTCGAGGAGTTTTGTTACGGGCCCATGTTTCACAGGACCGAACAAAATCAGAAACATCACGTTCAAGATGGGGCCACCAGTAGTGCCGGGAAATAAGAAGTAGAGTCTTGCGTATTCCAGGATGTCCTGCTGTCAAGGAAGAATTACCCCATTTCAGGACCTTGCGTCTCAATCTGGCGTGCACAAAGCATTTTCCCGGAGAAACTTGCTGAATCTCGGCAGGAGCGGCAGGAATCAAACGGTCAGTAGGAATAATATGCCTTGGCATGGAGTCCAAACCAGTGACGTCAGAGAACCCGGAGAGAGCATCAGTCCTTGTGTTCTTGTCTGCTGGACGGAAGTGAATGAAGAAGTTGAACCTAAAAAAGAACAGTGACCATCTTGCCTGGCCGGGGTTCAAACTCTGAGCAGACGGAAGGTATAGAAGAGTCTTATGATCAAAGTAGATGCTGACCGGATGAGAAAAACCTTCCAAAAATGTCGCCATTTCTCCAAAGCTAGCTTGATAGCGAGAAGTTCACGATCTCCAATGGATCTTGTAAGCAAGGGAGCAGAGGCAAACGCAGACTTTAAACGAGAGGCCTCTTCAGACTTAGGATTAGATGCCTTTTTAGTGAGAGCCACAATAGGAGCAACCAAGGATGAAAAATGTGGGATAAATTAACTATAATAGTTAGCGAATCCCAGAAAGCGTTGAATAGGCCCAATGGATGAGGTCAGTCCAATACTCCAGATCACTTATATGGATCCATCTGCAGGCCCTGATGAGAGACAATGTAGCCAAGAAAAGGAAGACTAGACTTCTCGAACAGACATTTCTCCAGTTTGGAGTAGAGATGATTCTTCTGTAGTCGCTGAAGAACCAGACAAACATGAGTATGATGCTCCTCTAGGTTGGAAGAGAATATCAGGAAGTCATCTAGGTATACGACAACACAGGTGTAGAGAAGATCACGGAAGATATAATTGACGAACTCTTGAAAATGGCTGGAGCATTGCAGAGATCAAAAGGCATGACAAGATACTCAAAATGTCCGTCACGAGTATTGAAGGCCGTTTTCTATCCATCTCCCTTGCAGATATGAATGAGGTTATACGCACTGCGTAAGTCCAACTTGGAGAAGAGCTTGGCACCACGTAGACGGTCAAAAAGTTCTGAGATAAGAGGTAGAGGGTAACGGTTCTTCACCTTGATTTTGTTAAGTCCCCTGTAGTCAATGCATGGACGGAGTGAGCCATCCTTCTTCCCTACAAAGAAGAAACCTGCTCCAGCAGGAGAAGAGGACTTACGGATAAATCCCTTCTGGAAATTCTCCTGGATATAATCAGCCTTGGCTTTGGTCTCAGGAACTGATAGAGGGTATATCCCACGAGGAGGAGTGGTACCAGGCAGAAGATCAATAGGGCAGTCGTAAGGACGATGTGGAGGCAGAGATTCAGACTGTTTCTTGCAGAAAACATCAGAGAAATCTTGGTAAGGTGGTGGCAGGCCAGGTAAAGGAGGAAGACGAGAAACAACTCGCAGAACAGGTTGGAGGCAAAAATTTTAAAAGGATTATCCCCAGCAAATTATTTCTCCCGTTCTCCAATCCAGTTGCGGGGAATGGCGTTGCAGCCAAGGAAGGCCAAGAAGAATCTCAGAAGTACAGCGTGGCAGAACATAGAATTCAATCTTTTCTTTATGGGATACTCCCAGTTGTATGACGAGAGATTCAGTATGGAAGTGAAACTTACAGTCCAGATTTTGTCCATAAACAGAGGAGACGAACAAGGGCTTGGCGAGCCGAGTAAGGGGAAGATGATACTTGTGGACTAAAGCCGCATCAATAAAGTCACCTGCTGATCCAGAATCCAAAAATGCTGTAGCGCTGAAGGAAGACTTGGCTGAAGTGAAGACATGTACAGGAATAGTTAAGCGTGGAGAGGTAGTATTCACACCCAGGGACGCCTCTTCCACGTACCCTAGGTGCGGGCAAACTGTACAGTCCTTGAGAAAGTGCTCCGGGCTAGCACAATACAAACACAAATTCTAATTGCGTCGTCGTGACCTCTCCTGTTGCGTAAGACAAGAACGATCTCCTTGTATATTCTCTTCGGCAAGTGGTGCAAGAAACTGAAGAGGTGGACGTTGGAACACGGGTGTCAGGGGGGCAGGTTCCCTCTCTAAGCACAATTCCTCCTGTTTCTTGGCAAAATGCACATTAATGCGTGTGGCCAAGTGGATAAGTTCTGTCAAAGAAGATCGAGGATCACGTGCTGCAAGGGCATCTTTAATCCTGCTTTACAGTCCTTTTTTGAATGTGGCACACAAGGCCTCATCATTCCAGACAAGTTCAGAGGCTAGAATGTGGAATTGAACCGCGTAGTCACCAACAGTAGAATTCCCTTGACTGAGGTTCAGCAACGCCGTCTCAGCTGAAGAGGCACGTGCGGGTTCCTCAAAGACACTGCGAAATTCTGGCAAGAATGCCAACAAATTGGAGGATACTGGATCACCATGGTCCCAAAGGGGTGTAGCCCAAGCCAGGGCTTTACCGGACAGTAGACTAATGACAAAAGCCACCTCAGTTCGTTCTGTCGGAAACAGTTCAGACATGAGCTCCAAGTGCATGGAGCACTGTGTAACAAAGCCTCTGCATGACTTGGAATCCCCATCATACTTGGAAGGCAAAGGCAGGCGCAGCTGGGAGCCAGAAGAGACTGCAGGAGCTGGAGGTGGGAGTGGGCCATATTGTGGTACCTGCTGCTGTTGCAAGGCCAAAAGCTGTTGTATCATGGCTGAAAGTTGAGAAAATTGCTGCGCCTGTCGGGCCAACTTCGTACCACAACAGAGGGAAGATCCGCGACTTCAGGCAGGGGTTCCTCAGCGGGATCCATGGCCGGATCTTACTGTAACACTCACGTTTCTGAAGACAGGAACCCCGGTGGATGTGGATCCGCCGGACCTGTGCGACAGAGGACTCAGACTGTACCGGGGAGCGGAGTCCAAGGTGCCGCTGGTTTTCACCAGAGCCCGCCACAAAGCAGGATGGACTTGCTGCGGCAGGCTGCACCCAGGTCGCTACCCCTGGCACGGCTCGACCACACAGGCGGCTAAGGAGATGCGAGGCACAGGAGGGATAAGGCAGCTCGTAGTCTGAATAGCAGAAGGTAAGGGCAAGCGGCACAGTTGCATAGTCAAAGTGAAGCAAGAGTTCAGTAGGCAGGCGGCAGAGGAGCAAGGTCAAGTCACAAGAGGAAGAGATCTGATACATGGCAAGGCAATACAGAGGAACGCTTTCTCAAAGGCACAAGGCAACAAAGATCCGGCAGGGAACTGAGGAGGGTGGAGGAATTTATAAATGAGCCACCAGTGGATTACACTAATGAGCGTACTGGCTCTTTAAATCTTAAAGATATGGCGCACGCATGCCCTAGGGGACAGGGACGCATTCACCGGAGCAGAGAGGCAGAGACAGAGGAAGGAGAAACACCCGGACAGGGGCTTGCATGCGAGCGCGTCCCGCGATGCGAGTCCCAGCCCCGTCGGCAGCAGAAGGTAAGGGGACAATAACGTAACTTTAATAATGCAAGAGTAGGGCCTTACAGGGGAAGTTCTTACCCTCACTGGTTACAATGGACCATAAGTTGTTCACATTGCATCACATCAATACTTGGTGGTGTACGTGGCACATGGTGTTTTTTGCACACCTTTCCTTTTGTTTGATTTCCAAAAAATGTTGGGTACATATATTTTATCCTAACAATATTATTAAAAGTTTAGTTTTACATAATGCATATCCTCACTACTTACTTTTGCCACTAACACTTTTACAAAAGAGACCATTTTCTTCTTCCTACCTACCTCAGCTACTATTCTGATCCTGCCACCCGCCTGATGCCACACATCTGATGCCAAACTCTCCTTTTTTTCACCCACCTTCGTCACCGGGTACTGCTATTGCCACCCACCTCCCCACTCTGTCACTTTCAGGACTCCTGATGCTGCTGATGCCACCTCCAGGCTGTCTCATACTGCCTCCATATGTTCTCCTCATGCTGATGCCAGCTCCTGGCTGTCTTATACTGCCACCATATATTCTCCTCATGCTGATGCCAGCTCCAGGCTGTCTCATACTGCCACCTTATGTTCTTCTCATGCTGATGCCAGCTCCAGGCTGTCTCATTCTGCCACCATATGATCTCCTCATGCTGATGCCAGCTCCAGGCTTTCCCATACTGCCACCATATGTTCTCCTAATGCTGATGCCAGCTCCAGGCTGTCTCATACTGCCACCATATGTTATCTTCATGCTGATGCCAGCTCCAGGCTTTCCCATACTGCCACCATATGTTCTCCTAATGCTGATGCCAGCTCCAGGCTGTCTCATTCTGCCACCATATGTTCTCATGCTGATGCCAGCTCAAGGCTGTCTCATACTGCCACCATATGTTCTCCTCATGCTGATGCCAGCTCCAGGCTGCCTCATACTGCCACCATATGTTCTTCTCATGCTAATGCCAGCTCCAGGCTGCCTCATACTGCCACCATATGTTCTCCTAATGCAGATACTAGCTCCAGGCTGTCTCATTCTGCCACCATATGTTCTCCTCATTCTGATGCCAGCTCCAGGCTGTGTCATTCAGCCACCATATAGTCTCCTCTTTCTGCCGCCAACTCCAGGCTGTGCCATTCAGCCATTATATGTTCTCCTCTTGCTGCCGCCAACTACAGGCTGTGCCATTCAGCCACTATATGGTCTCCTTATGCTTCCACCATCTCCAGACTGAGTCAAAAAGCCACTATATGATCTCCTCTTGCTGTCTCCCACTCCAGGCTTTGTCATTCAGCTGCTATATGGTCTGCTCATGCTTACGGCACTTCCATCCCGTGTCATTCAGCCACTATATGGTCTACTCTTGCTGCCGCCAATTTCAGGCTGTGTCATTCAGCCACTCTATGGTCTCCTCTTACTGCTGCTACCTCCAGGCTGTGTCACTGTACTGCTATGTGTTCTCCTCATGCTGCTGGCACATTTAATAAAACTTTTTAGGTTCATCTATTTGAAATCTTCAATTTAAATGTTAAAAAATATCTTTAATCTTTTCAATGGTGAGGCCCTATGGTCTCCTCAGGCTGTTGCCACCTCCAGGCTGGGTCATTCAGCCACTATATGGTCTACCCATGCTGCCGCCACCTCCACGCTGTGTCATTCAGCCACTATTTGGTCTCCTCATACTGATGCCACCTCCAGGCTCTGTCATTGTGACGCTCTGCGACAGTGATTCTAAAAGGGACTCCTATAATTTGCATGTCATACTGAATAACAGTATTATTTCACTAACCCAGCACACTCCCTATGCGTGTTATAGCAAGGCAAAGTGTTCTTCACCCCTATTGAGGCTCTCTATAGGCCAGAATTAGCTGTTTTTAACAGCGATTTGCAGCAAATAAATTAGTACCGAAACACATTTTTTTGGGATAGTTGGGAGAATCATAAAAAAATTCGCTCACCTCTACTGGTCACCAGTGCAAGTTAAGTGCAAGTTACCCTGGGTGGCACAATCCTTTTTAATGGGCACTATTATGTTTTGAGGGTCCCTTGAGTGTTGAACTATTATGTCCTGAGGGCACAGTGTGTGGAACTATTATGTCCTGGAAGCACAGTGTGTGGCACAATGATATCCAGGCAACACAAGTGTGTGCCACTATTATATTCTGGCACTATAGTGTGTGGCACTGTCATGTTTTGGCAGTACAGTATGTAGCACTATTATATTCTGATGGCACAGTGTATGGCACCATTATTTCCTGGTAGCACAGTGCGTGCCACTGTTATGTCCTAGCGGCAAAGTGTGTGCCACTATTATATTCTTGCAGCACAGTGTGTGCCACTATTATGTCCTGGCATCACAGTGTGTGGCACCATTATATCCTGGCGGCACAATGTGCGGCACTATTATATCCTGGCGGGATATACAGTATAAAGCATTTTATAATTGCCCCTTTCTTTTGTCCTGGCCTCCTAGTGTGCCCCTCACCCCAAAAAAAATATATTAAAGCTGGAGACGCCACTGAATGTAAATGGACCAAAAAAAGGCTCTGGTGCAGAATTCTGGTTTGAACTAAACCAACTATTAGTTGGACTAAATTTAACTGAAACAGTCCACAGATACACCAAATTTATCCATTCCCCCAACAGATGAAAACTTCTGACCTGTCACTGACGTCAGGCTAGTTGAATCTACCCAGATACATGGTTGCCTGTTTATCTCATGTAAAAGCTGAATCTGTATTTTTCCTTGCATTTTCCCCTATGTATTATACTGCTTGGAAACTCTTGATTTTAGATAAACCAAACTTAGTTCACCATAGAACACTGTAGTGATTGATATTTGATCTAGTAGGAGGTCTGGGTCTAGCATGCATCCACATTACAGCCTTCTATTACTGACCTATAGTGCAAAAATGGATACCTATAGATAAATATTAAGATTTTTGTTTACTCTGTTGGGAACAAGAAAACAAGTAAATACATGCTAAATTTAATGCAGATCTGTCAACGGCTAAACTGGGTAAAAATAAGACCATGGCTATATAGAACTTCTCATAAAAATTCCTGGGCATTCCTTCTGTTTAATCTCCATAGTCCTTATCAGTGCCGATGTATAATCCTTTTTGTCAATATGTAAATTAGGCTAAAGTGCCCAGGGACCTACCACCTCTTATTCTCAGCTTTCATGCCCACTGCAATTAATGGAGGTAGGCATATACAATTGGGAACAGGGGTGGTGAATAGATGGGAATTGGCCCCATGGCACTTTTGCCTCAATTACATATAAAATAAAAATACCTTGGTACTGGAAAGGACTCTGATGATATCCTGATGAGAAACCCTATCCATCCATGGGCTTATTTGAACCCCTGTTAAGTTGCTAAAAGGTCCGCTTTAAAATGTAGCTGTTAAAGGAAACTGTCATCAGTTTCACCTGCACTAACCTGTTGGTACAGACAGGAAGTGCAGGTGACCCTGATGACAACCATACTTACCTGATCCCCTTCCGTTCTCCAGTTTTCACGCTATCTTCTTCTGTATCTTCCATTGCGGGGCAACATGGAGCATGGGCGGAGCTTTGTGATGTAACCGCTGCTGTTTTCTAGCAGCAGGGCCCAGCTCCCACTGAAGTGGGAGCAGTGACGTCACAAAGCTCCGCCCATGCTCCAGGTTGGCCCCAGAACGAAAGATACAGAAGAAGATAGCAGGAGAACTGGATCAAGGAATGGGATCAGGTAAGTATGCACTACCTGTCTGTACCGACAGGTTAGTGCAGGTTAGACTGATGACAGATTTTCTTTAAACCATCTCTTTTCAGTAAAACAGGTAAGGCCCTAACTGGACAGAATAAGATGCTCTACAACATGCAACATGGACAGCAACATGGAAAGTAAGATACATATTGCTTTGGTGTAGACAGGTAAAAACCACATAATAGTTAATTAATATCAAAAAGCAAAAGAGTAAACTATTCATGAAGTAGCCAAGTCCTAAAGAATTCGAGGGACATATATATTCTCTGAAGGAAGTATAAAGTATATCCAAAATGTGATTCACAGTGACTTTTTTATCAAAAATTTATTTTGTGTTCTGACTCTGGAATGTAAAAAGATTTCCACTGTGAAAGACACAATCGCTATAGACCACTGTGTGCCAGACAATACACAGTATAAAAACAACTGCTGGTATACCCTGCCAGAAGGGATGTAACTTTTGGAATCCCAAAAAGAAATGGCTGGAATATCTTTGTCAAAAGTGATTTGGATCTTTTACACAAGTTTAAATGACAGAACCTAATAAACTGGAATCAATCTGATAATCTGTTAGAGCTATGTAGAGGGAGGAATGACCCACAAAGAGCCACATACGAGGGGTTGAAAAACAACATACTGCATAGGCTAATCAGCATATCAGGCAGACTTGCCTGTAGGTAATGCCTGTATGTACCTACTTGCCTGTACTTATTGTTGACCAGTCAGCTGTGGTGACAGATTACCTAGTAAGCTCTGTGGACCTGGTGTATTAGGACTGTTTCACATGGCTGTATTATAGCAGTCACAGAAGTCATAATGTTTCTCTATATGCCTATTACTTCATACAGAGGCATTTATATGTAATAAGATGTATTATGGAATTCATATGCTGCCATCCAGGTTTCATGCATGTGGTTGTGAAATGTGAATGACTCTGTATAATATCTATTCAAGGGAATAAACAATATTAGAATTGAGAGAAATTGACATCTAGTTGGCAATTTAGAATTGGTAAATCACATTATGCATTTTATCACAGGATCTTATGTGACCATATATTTTAAGATAACTTGTATCTGTGGAACCTTAAGCTGTATACTGCTGTCATATTATAAGGGACTACTCCTGATGCAGCCTGTGCTATTGTGTCTGCTAAAGCTTTGCCAGGTTTTGCCAAGGACTTCATTTTGTCTGAAACTGAATTCAAGGCAACTATGAAGCTGTGTATTCCATATATGTCTACTGATCAATGGCCAGGCACTTCTACTTAGCTTACTTTACTTGGTATTGTTTATCTTGTCAACAGCAAAAATATTACTGGGCTCCATGTGACAGCAAGAGAAACGTGCCAATTCGGTTCTCCTACAGCACATTTATGTAAATGATGTCCCAGCAGAAAATCTGGCTCATTGAGCTTCAGCACATGTACATAGCAGCATGTTTTTGTAAAGAGGGTTTAACACACAGTGTTTTGCTGTAGTTTTTGTAACAGTTTTTCACTCTGTTTTTTTGAGTCAATGTGGATCTAGTGGAAAGGAGAAGTCCTTCCTATATTTACTGGTCCTGTTGAATCAACTTTTGGCTTTGGCTCAAAAACTGAACAAAAAATACCTGTGTTGTAAAAATCCCTTACGTACATGAGACCCTACCTGAAACACAAAGGTATTAACTTAAATTCTCTACACAATGCTTAGTCTGAAAAACCAAACTGAAAGGCAAATTATTCGACCTGCACTGATCAGATTTGACTATAGAACAACATCATGGGAAATCTGGACTGCATTTGGCTCCAACTCTAAATTCATTCATTAAAATGTAAGTAAGCCGACACAAACATGGGAAAAACATACAAAACTCCATGTAGATGTTTAAACCCAGGACCCTAGTACTGAAGGCAAAAGTGTTAGCTACTGTGCACTTAGAGTTGCAGGACTTGGAGGTACTGGTGGACAGTAAGCTCAACAGTAAGGGATCAGTGCCAGGCAGCTGCTGCCAAGGCTAACAAAGTCATGGGATGTATCAAAGAGAGGCATGGAGGCTTATGACAGGGACACAGTTTTGCCTCTGTATAAATCATTAGTCAGACCATACATGTATTTTTTTCAATTCTGGGTATCGGCATATAATAAGGACATGGCTGAACTAGAGAGGGTGCAGAGGAGGGCAACAAAGACAACTGATGGTATGGAAGGATTACAGGACCGAGATAGGTTATCAAACTTGGGGTTATTTAGCTGGGAGAGAGGACATCTTAGGGGCGATTTGATCACAATGTACAAGTATATGAATGGACAGTACAGAGATCTTTCTAGTGATCGTTTTATACCTAGGCCGGTAACCATCCTCTACGTCTAGAGGAAAGAAGGATTCACCATCATCACAGACAGAGATTCTTTACTGTAAGAGCAGTGAGACTATGGAACTCTCTGCCATATGATGTTGTGATGTCTGACTCAATAAACAAGTTCAAGTTATGTTTTTATTATATATTTTTACTAGTAATAAGTTATGGACACTAGGTTTTTGAGGATAGAACGTTGTTTAAAGGGGTATTCCAGGCAAACCCTTTTTTTATATATATCAACTGGCTCCAGAAAGTTAAACAGATTTGTAAATTACTTCTATTAAAAAATCTTAATCCTTTCAATAGTTATTAGCTTCTGAAGTTTTCTGTCTAACTGCTCAATGATGATGTAATGTCCCGGGAGCTGTGCATGATGGGAAAATATCCCCATAGGAACTGCACAGCTCCCGGGACGTGAGTCATCAGAGAGCAGTTAGACAGAAAACAACAACTCAACTTCAGAAGCTAATAACTATTTTAAGGATTAAGATTTTTTAATAGAAGTAATTTACAAATCTGTTTAACTTTCCGGAGCCGGTTGATATATGAAAAAAAACGTTTTGGCCTGGAATACCCCTTTAAGGGATTTATTCTGATTGCCATATTGAGTCTGGAAGGAATTTTTCCTCACATAGGGCAATTGGCATCAGCCTCATATTTTTTATTTTTTTTTGCCTTCCTCTGGATCAACACAGTAGGGTTTTAGGTTGAACTTGATGGACTCTCGTTATTTTTTCATCCTTACAAACTATGTTACTATGTAAAACTTCAAATCTCCAGCTTCAAATCATGCGCATCAAATATGTGCAAAATACTGAATAAACCTTGAGGGTTCACACATATTTTCTGCTGCTGATTTGCTTCAGCAGATTTTGCTGCCCATTGACTTCTATGGGTATCATAATCTGCAGCAGCTAGTCTGCAGCAGATCTGCAGCAAAAATACCGCACCCTAAGGGTCTATTCACACGTACAGTATCCTGCGCAGATTTGATGCACAAGATTTGTAACTGCCGATTAGAAGCTGTGCTCAATCATTTAGTTTACATTGAAATCTGCAGCAGAAAATCCTGTGCATCAAATCTGCACATCAAATCTGTGTAGGATACTGTACCTGTTAACCTACCCTAAAGCAGAACTTCTGCATACTGCTAGAATAAAAGACAAAACAGCATAGTTTAATGGAATGTTGGGATATACAGCTATCCCACTCTCCTGAATGTTAAATGTATTAAGCTCTGTAGAAAAGATTGGCCATTCAATAGTCTGGGTAACCTATCGTCTATGTGGATGCTATATCCAATTTTTAAACTAATCATCAGCATAGGCGTGCGCAGCCTATTGCATTAGGGTGTGCACCCTAAAGCACAAACTCACGCTGTGCGCGTGCATATATATATGCTTGAGAAAGGCTGTAATTGGACGGCCGAAACGTCGCAAGACTTTGGGTGAATAAACTTCACATTTGTTTTTCACTACAACGGTGTGCTGCTGGAGCTTCTTTATTTTGGATATATATATGCATATATATACGCACACAGATAGTATAGTTCCCCCTCATTAGGTGCAGTATAGTTCCCCCACATTAGGTGCAGTATAAGTCCCGCCACATTAGGTGCAGTATAGTTCCCCCACATTAGGTGCAGTATAAGTCCCACCACATTAGGTGCAGTATAAGTCCCCGCACATTAGGTTGGCAGTACAGTTCCCCCACATTAGGTTTGCAATACAGTTCCCCCACATTAGGTTGGCAGTACAGTTCCCCCACATTAGGTGCAGTTCAGTTCCCCCACATTAGGTGCCACCTAATGTGGGGGAACTGTACTGCACCTAATGTGGGGGAACTGTACTGCACCTAATGAAGGGGAACTGTACTGCACCTAATGAGGGGGAACTGTACTGCACCTAATGTGGGGGAACTGTACTGCACCTAATGTGGGGGAACTGTACTGCAGTTAATGTGGGGGAACTGTACTGCACCAGTACAGTTCCCCTACATTAAGTGCAGTACAGTTCCCCTACATTATGTGCAGAACAGTTCCCCTACATTAGGTGCAGTATAGTTCCCCACATTAGGTGCAGTATAGTTCCCCCACATTAGGTGCAGTATAGTTCCCCCACATTAGGTTGGCAGTATAGTTCCCCACATTAGGTGCAGTATAGTTCCCCCACATTAGGTGCAGTATAAGTCCCCGCACATTAGGTTGGCAGTACAGTTCCCCCACATTAGGTTGGCAGTACAGTTCCCCCACATTAGGTTGGCAGTACAGTTCCCCCACATTAGGTGCCACCTAATGTGTGGGAACTGTACTGCACCTAATGTGGGGGAACTGTACTGCACCTAATGAAGGGGAACTGTACTGCATCTAATGAGGGGGAACTGTACTGCACCTAATGTGGGGGAACTGTACTGCACCTAATGTGGGGAAACTGTACTGCACCTAATGTGGGGGAACTGTACTGCACCTAATGTGGGGGAACTGTACTGCACCTAATGTGGGGGAACTGTACTGCACCAGTACAGTTCCCCTACATTAAGTGCAGTACAGTTCCCCCACATTAGGTGTAGTATAGTTCCCCTACATTAGGTGCAGTACAGTTTCCCCACATTAGGTTGGCAGTATAGTTCCCCACATTAGGTGCAGTATAGTTCCCCCCACATTAGGTGCAGTATAATTCCCCCCACATTAGGTGCAGTACAGTTCCCCCACATTAGGTGCAGTACAGTTCCCCCACATTAGGTGCAGTACAGTTCCCCCACATTAGGCTGGCAGTACAGTTCCCCCACATTAGGTGCAGTACAGTTCCCTACAAAAGCAAAATAGACATGGAGGCCACCAGCATCTGGGGGTGCTACCTTCCTACTGGCAGGAAGAGGGGGTTAATTTGAGGGTACTACCTTCTTACTGGGGGGGGGGTAATCTGGGGGTACTACCATCCTACTGTGGGGGAGGGGGTTAATCTGGGGGTACTACCTGCCTACTCGGGGCCCCAGATTAACCCTCTCCCCCCACGGTAGACCGGTAGTACTGAAGATTAACCCCCTCCCCCCAGCAGGCAGGTAGTACCCCCAGATTAACCCTCTCCCCTCAGCAGGCAGGTAGTAACCCCCAGATTAACCCCCTCCCTCCAGCAGGCAGGTAGTACCCCCAGATTAACCCCCCCCCAGTAGGATAGTAGTACCCCCCAGTTTAACCCCCTCTCCCCCCCTGTAGGAATGCAGTACCCCCCAGATTAACCCTATCCCCCCACCCTGTTAGAAGGTAGTACCCCCCTGATGACCCCCTCCCCCCCCCAGTAGGATGGTAGTACCCCCCAGTTTAACCCCCTCTCCCCCTGTAGGAATGCAGTACCCCCCAGATTAACCCTATCCCCCCACCCTGTTAGAAGGTAGTACCCCCCCTGATGACCCCCTCCCCCCCCAGTAGGTTGGTAGTACCCCCCAGTTTAACCCCCTCTTCCCCCCTGTAGGAATGCAGTACCCCCCAGATTAACCCTATCCCCCCACCCTGTTAGAAGGTAGTACCCCCCTGATGACCCCCTCCCCCCAGTAGGATGGTAGTACCCCCCAGTTTAACCCCCTCTCCCCCCTGTAGGAATGCAGTACCCCCCAGATTAACCCTATCCCCCCACCCTGTTAGAAGGTAGTACCCCCCTGATGACCCCCTCCCCCCCCCAGTAGGATGGTAGTACCCCCCAGTTTAACCCCCTCTCCCCTCCTGTAGGAATGCAGTACCCCCCAGATTAACCCTAACCCCCCACCCTGTTAGAAGGTAGTACCCCCCCTGATGACCCCCTCCCCCCCCAGTAGGATGGTAGTACCCCCCAGTTTAACCCCCTCTCCCCCCCTGTAGGAATGCAGTACCCCCCAGATTAACCCTATCCCCCACCCTGTTAGAAGGTAGTACCCCCTGATGACTCCCCCCCCCAGTAGGATGATAGTACCCTCCAGTTTAACCCCCTCTCCCCCCTGTAGGAATGCAGTAGCCCCCAGATTAACCCTATCCCCCCACCCTGTTAGAAGGTAGTACCCCCCTGATGACCCCCTCCCCCCCAGTAGGATGGGAGTACCCCCCAGTTTAACCCCCTTTCCCCCCCTGTAGGAATGCAGTACCCCCCAGATTAACCCTATCCCCCCACCCTGTTAGAAAGTAGTACCCCCCCTGATGACCCCCTCCCCCCCCAGTAGGATGGTAGTACCCCCTGGTTTAACCCCCTCTCCCCCCTTGTAGGAATCCAGTACCCCCCAGATTAACCCTATCCCCCCACCCTGTTAGAAGGTAGTAGCCCCCTGATGACCCCCTCCCCCCCCCCCAGTAGGATGTTAGTACCCCCCCGTTTAACCCCCTCTCCCCCCCTGTAGGAATGCAGTACCCCCTCAGATTAACCCTATCCCCCCCCTGTAGGAAGATAGTACGGTGCCTCAGATTAACCCCCTCCCGCCAGACCCAGTAGGCAGATTGAAATAACATTCACTCACTCAGCGCGGTAATCCTGCGAGCCGCGTACCGTCACGTCACGCTCTGGGGCCGGCGTCCTTGAATACAGCGTGACGTCCTGATGGTCATGTGACGGCAGTAACGCGCCGTCACATGACCGGACCAACTGAAGGTGAGCCAGAGCGGAGCGGGGCGGGGCACAAACAGGAGCAGGAGGCAGTGCTGTGCGGTGCGCCTGACGGACAGGCGCACCGCACACCGGGGATCTGGGCTGGTGAAGGACGGTCGGGCACAGATGGGGGGTGCTGCGGAGCGTCTTGGTGTCACCCGGTGCGGGCCGCATCGCCACTGGATTAGGGTGTGCCTGGGCACACCCGGCACACCCTGTGCGCACGCCTATGATCATCAGTAGTGTTGAGCGGCATAGGCCATATTCGAATTCGCAATATTTCGCGAATATATGGAGGAATATTTGTCATATATTCACTAAATTCGCATATTCGTAATATTCGCGTTTATTTTTGCATATGCGAAAATACGCTTATACGAAAATTCACACATACGAAAATTAGCATAAGTGAAAATTCACATATGCGAAAATTAATATATGCGAAAATTACAACATGCGAAAATTACCATATGCGAAAATTCGTACGCCAGTCTCACACAGTAGTATTAGAGCCTTGTTTACACCACACAAGCTGGAAGCAGAGAGGGATAATCACTGTGATGTGTACTGTGATAAAACAAAAAAAAAACGAATATTCGTAATTGCAAATATAAATATGGAAAAAATTCATATACTTTATTGAAAATACAATAAAAACTTATATTAAAAAATTACATAACAATAATAAATCGGTGGTCATACAACACACACTGCAAAAGAATGCTGAGAATGTCCCGTACGAATAAACAGAATGCACAAAATACAGAAAGTCTCATTCAAAATGGTGGTGTACCACATGGGATATGTCAATATGTAAACACATAATATGTATAGGAATGAGACTATGAGGAACAGGAATCGAATACAAAGAAAGGAAGGGCAGGGTAAACAAAGAATGGAAAAAGCAAACAAATTCTGGTCATGCACCCTATCCTGGGACAGCTCACCTACCCCGAACGCGTTTTTGCTTGCCGCTTCGTCAGACGCCCCCTGACGAAACGGCAAGCGAAAACGCGTTCGGGGTAGGTGAGTTGTCCCAGGATAGGGTGCATGACCAGAATTTGTTTGCTTTTTCCATTCTTTGTTTACCCTGCCCTTCCTTTCTTTGTATTCGATTCCTGTTCCTCATAGCCTCATTCCTATACATATTATGTGTTTACACATTGACATATCCCATGTGGTACGCCACCATTTTGAATGAGACTTTCTGTATTTTGTGCATTCTGTTTATTCGTACGGGACATTCTCATCATTCTTTTGCAGTGTGTGTTGTATGACCAACGATTTATTATTGTTATGTAATTTTTTAATATAAGTTTTTATTGTATTTTCAATAAAGTATATGAATTTTTTCCATATTTGGCCTCATTGTTTTTGGTGAGAGTATGTTATAGTGGCCTATGGTACTATTACTTAGTTAGTTTTTTGGCTAACGTAATTGCAAATATATAGTGCTATATTCGCGGATATTCGGGAATTCGCGAATATGCGCTAATCATGGATAAATTTTGCATTGCGAATATTCGCGAGCAACACTAATCATCAGCATGAGGAATGACAATGTCTCACCTTCTGCAGCTGTCGTCAGGTCTCTTGCTGCAGACAACAGAGACAGGACAGCTGGGTAGAAATCCTTCTTTAAAATAAGTGTTTCCAAGTGCAAGAAGTAGCTGCAAAGGAAATGTATTAACAATATAGCAATTATTATGGTGAATACAGTATATCACATATACAACAATCACTCATGTTACAATTAAATAAGTAAAAAATATGATATAATGACTCCTTGTAAACATGGTGGCCCTCATTTACTAAGAGTGGAGTGTCGGTTTGTGTTTCTTTTTTGTGTTTTCAACCTTTTTTTCACTTGGTATTTACTTATCTGTCGCACTTTTCCCGATATTTTTAGTCGCAGGGAAAAATTCGTTCGCACAGTAATTTCTGTCGCATGGTTCTGTCGCACGGTAATTTCTGTCGCAGGGTTTTCTGTCGCACTATAAATTCTGTTGCAGGCAGGTTTATTTCTGTCGCAGGGTTTCTTCTACAGAAGTACAGATGTGGGAGGTGGGAATCCCACCAGGGGTTTCCTTGACCTTCCAGTGAATATCCGACTTCGGAACTGGAGCGCTACACCGGCGTGGTAACACAGGAGTCGGGTATAGATTCGTAATTGCTTTTTATTGAAAATCATAAAAAGTGGCAATACATGGTAGGACTACGCGTTTCTGAGGGGCTCCATCCTTCCTCTGGTTTGAGTTACAGTGTGTGGATACAGGACTTAATATATACATATTTCCATGAATACATTAACCCATTAAACATTTGAAGTTTGCCGGGTCTGAATGCCATTGGAGGCTGAGTATGACGTCAGCCTCCAGGGTCTATAGGAATGAATGGGCTAGATCTATAACATTGTGATTTTTTGCCCATTGAAATCAATGGGCCCATTGTGGTCAATGGAGATTTTGCAGGCAGGGTCCTGGTAGTGGCATGGATTGGAGACCCTGGTGTAGGTTCAATTCCTGGGTTGATATACAGTGTTGGGATTATACTTTAATTAGGATAGACATGATTTTTTGAACCATTGGAACTACTTCAATTGGATACCACACATTACCTCCTGTTTCAATTAACATAGTTGCCCATTTATGGTATCCAAATGACCTAGGGGGAGATTTATTAAAACCTCTCCAGAGGAAAGTTGCCCAGTTGCCCATAGCAACCAATCCGCTTGCTTCTTTAATTCTTAACAAGGCCTCTGCAAAATGAAAGAAGTATTCATATACACCACCAATAGACCCTGGAGGCTGACTGGGCAAGTTTTCCTTTGCACAGGATTTGATAAATCTCCCCCCTAGTTCCCAGGTTCAAACACTTTCTTAACTATCCATTGACCCATATATGTCTATCCTAATTAAAGAATAATCCCAACACTGTATATCAACCTGGGAATTGAACCTACACCAGGGTCTCCCATCCACATTACTACCAAGAGCCTGCTGTTTAGCTTTCTACCCTGTTTGCTACAAGATCTCCATAGACCACAATGGGCCCATTGTTTTCAATGGGCTAAAAATCACAATGTTATAGATCTAGCCCATTCATTCCTATACACCACCAATAGACCCTGGAGGCTGACGTCATACTCAGTCTCCAATGGCATTCAGACCCGGCAAACTTTAAATGTTTAATGGGTTAATGTATTCATGGAAATATGTATATATATATATATATATATATATATATATATATATATATACTGTATATATATTTTTTATTAATTTTTTTTTAGGAATCACCATCATTACTGAAACGATAGGGGAAAAAAAGTGTTGAAAAGACTTGTGCAAAAATAATTATAAATTACAAGTAAGAATTGCTTGAAAAAGACGAGGCAGGCAAAGGAGCAAACAGCCAGAGAATTTACTCCGCTTTCTGAAACTTTATACATGCTTTAATGTGTCGGGTTTTCTTCCCAGATAATTCACATGAATTTCAGAGTGGTTTTAGGAAAAGACGAGCGATTTTTGCTGAAATGTAGGGAACACACCCCTTTTTCCGAAAACAACGCCCATTTTGTAGTTTTTTTTTTCACTCTGAGTGATTCAGATTCTGTCGTTTTTTTCTGTCACACATTCTGTCGCACGTTCTGTGCAACAGAATTTAGGCGCAAAAACACGACAAAAAGAGTTATAATCATGTTAGTAAATGAAGGTCGGTATGTTAAAAAATACACACAACATTCCTAGTTGTTTTCCGTCAAACTGGGTACTATGGCACACAAGTGTCAACAGGAATCCTCAGTTATGTCGCAGGACTTAAGGTGATCACATAGACGGCTGGCTATTTAAGATCTGCAGCACAGGCCACGGGCACTTTAAATTAGTGAGCATCGGCGGCTGCTGGAGCAGAGAAGTGATGCCCCTGATGTCATGCCATGAAGCAGAAGGATGTCACTCATCAGTGTAGTGCAGAGGACATCGACCTGTTGAGACGCCTTACCCCTGGACCTGACAGGTGAGAAGTGCACAGCAGGGTATCAGAGGAAGGAGAGGAGGGGAAATGATGTTGCACAGAGAGTGATCAAGAGGCCCTCTGTGAAATGACACAGGTGGGAGAAAGGGGGAAAAATGGCATAGGGGGTTGAGAGGGGGGAATGTTGTTGCACTGGGGATAAAGGGGGGAATTAAATGGCTGGAGCGGGGGTGGCACAGGGGGTTGAAATGGCACAGGAGGATTGAAATGGCACAGGGGAGGATAAAGGGGGGAATTTAAATAGCACAGGGGAGGATAAAGGCAGAATTGGAATGGCACAGGGGGAATTAGAGAGGGGAAAGGGGAATTATATGGCACAAATGGTGATAGAGGGGGCGTTGAAATGGTACAGGGGAGGATCAAGGGGGTAGTGTGGCACAGGGGGTGATAAAGGGGGAATGAAATGGCACATGAGAAGATCAAGGAGATAATATGGAGGAGATGAAATGGCACAGGGGAGTAGCAGCCACATTTCTAACACTGGATACTCGTATGACATCGTATGTGGTAGGACACGCAATGTGATAAGTGCAATTGACAGTATGGCAAGGAGTGTGTCACCTAACTATGCATGTCTAAAAAGTATGTCACACACATGAAGAGTTTAGAAAGCTCTGCTATAGAGAATGCCATGTATATAGTGCATCAGTGTTAAGAAAACTCCTCAATGGGCTTAGTTGGGAAATAGAAAAAATCATCATCATCCATAAAAAAAAAAAAAAAAAAAAAAACACTAATACCATATGTTCTACAGCAAATGTGGCTCTCAGAAGTGTTTTATTGTGATTGCGATTTTATGGACAAATTACTTACAATGAAATATGCCTGAAAATACACTGTGTGTTCATAGTATGGTGGCCCAGTGCGGGAGATGTTAGCCCATACCCTTGCTGCTCTGTCAGACAGCCTCCTGCAGTCTCCCCTGCCACAGTCACAGTCTTGTCAGTCACAAGTCAGTCAAGTCAAAGTCATCTGTCTAGTCAATGTGGCCTGCACTAAATTGTCCATCTCTACTACTGCAAGCCTGAAGTCTTTGGTCACCTCAGTGAGCCTGGCTGAACTGTATAGACTTTTCCACCTGTCTAACCTCAGTAAAGCTACCGTTGTCTGTAACTTGGCATCGGAGTCATTATTGCCCCCCCCCCCCCCCGTGCCTAGCCCAGAATCCAGCGGTATACCTTCGGGTGGTATTGAGGATAAACCACGCCCTGGTGTTACGAATACAAGGAGTAAATGCCATTTGCCCCTAGGGTAATTCCATCTGCCCTTTGCATCACACCCCATACCACAAATGGGGTGTGATGCATTGGCGTCCTATGCACAGGATACAGGTGTGCGCCCTGTGCGACAAGTCCTCCCCCAGTCTGAACTGTGTCCAGTATTGTCAGTGAAAATCGCATATAAAAAAAATTTGCGCCAGAAAGTGTACTGGACTTTACCAGTGAAAAGGGTTTTACCCGAGGCGCTTGTAAAATAGAGAGGGAGGTGAAGAAAAGACTGTTATTTGCTACTTTGAACTGTGTGAACTGTATAGAGGTGGTACCTGAAAGGTTTAGTTTGGTCCGGTATTTCCCCCGCGAGCAGTCTCAGCTCTGCCCTGTTAGTTCCCAGCAGTGATGCCTCTTCGGTGCTGCAAGGAGGAACCGAAGAGCCATCCTGTGTTGTTACCTGTCAAACACCGGCTGCAGCGCAGACTGTAAACACCAATGATTGTCAGTATGAAGTCTCCAGTGCCAGTAGCTATCAGTATTAATCCGTTAGTGCCCGCAAGTCTGGTCGCAAGACGAATTACAACCGGGTGCCTGCAAAATAGAGGGGGAGCTCCATTACAGTACCCCCATCAGTCAAGTCAAAGCTGCTACTGCGCTACAGTAAGCATCTTAAAGGAAAATGCACCTTATTTCCTTTAAAGCGACAGCACACGCAAAATTCAACAGGATGTCAGAACAGAGTTCTCCAGATCAACCAGGCGGCAGCGCCCCTTCATCTCATCTAAAATGGAGACCCCTTCACCTTGAGGGATATCAAAGAGAGGGTCCAGAGTTTGTTTGTCTTTTACTTTTACCCTCCTACAGGTGCAATTACTCACAGGACAACTTTAGGAACCAGCGTTAGAGGAAGTCTGCACCGGGCCAGCCTCTGAGAAGGCGACAGTGTAGCAGATCATTGAAGGACTGTACCAGGTATTTGAGTCACACTCTCCATCAGAGGTACGTCTCCAGCTGTATGAAAGGCAACAAAAGCCAGAATGCCCTAGAGACTGTCCAAAAATTAGATGTATAACTCACGAGCAGGGTAACAAGGTGTTAATGGACAGATTTATTGATGGGGCCCTTAATAAGTGGGACACAGCCCAGCTGAGAATGTTAGTGGTCCAAAACCCCAACATGTCATTCCCCGCTTTCAAGAGACTGGCTAGCCATGTGTTTGAGTCCGGGACTAAGTTAGAGGATGTTTGTGCACCCCTTACACCCGTTCAAGAGCCACTAGGGGCAGTAGCCATACCTATACCACCACCGTCACCTTTCCCCACCCCAGTATCATCTAATTTGCCAGTCGCTGCAGCCTCAGACTTACAGACTGTTAGGCAGGACATTGAACAACTGACCAAGGCTGTAAAGGAGCTGGCCACCCGGCCTGCTCCCTCTGACTTAAAAACCGCCCTTGCCTAGAAAACCTGCCCCTGCTCCTACCCCCCCTGCAATCCCAACTACTGCAATCCTCCTCCCAATAGACCCTCGGGGACTCAAAGGCCATTTTGCACTTATTTTAACAAGTCAGGACTTTGGAAAATGCAGTGCTGGGATTTAAACGGATTTCCCCTGAGGTCGAGGACCGGCCCTCAGGAAAACTATCATCAGGTCCAATCCCCGAATGACCTAAGCTAGGACTTTCACTTTATGTTGCCTCCTGCCCCTGTGTAAAAATTGTTGTAGAAGGTGTAACGTTGGAGCCATTGATAGATACAGGGTCACAAGTGTCTACTATAACTAAAAGTGTTTTCTATCAGCATTGGGATGCTAGTTTATTGTGTGAGCCTGATAATGTTAACTTCTAGTTGTGGGTAATGGGCTACCAGCCCCCAGACATGGATACTGGGAGCCAACTATTCAGTGTGGAAAGCATGTACTTACCAGGCAGGGAGTGATTGTAACTAATGTGACAGATAAGGGGTCTGCCAAGTTTATATTAGGGATGAACATCATGAAAAATTGTTTTGCTGAAATATTAGATGCCTTGCATGCTTCTCTACCCCATCTGTCCCCTTCAGGCTAGCGGGCTGTGCAGCACCACTTGAAAGTACTACAGGTGGAGCAGAAGTTTCCATCAAGCAAGGTGAAATCTGCAGAGTACGAGTTCAAGACATCAGGTCGGTGACCTTACAACCCAACACGCAGACCATCATCTGGTGTCGTGCACGTCCCGGATTCAAGAATAGGGATTATCAAGCACTGCTGGAACCTATGCAATTGGTAGATCATTCTCTTGTTCGAGCTGCGAGAAGCCTTGACACAGTCACAAACAGGAGAGTCCCGGTGCGGTTAGAAAACCTGTCTTATTCTGCTACTGTCTTGCCAAATTACACTCCTGTAGCCCAGCTGTACCTCCTAGAGTCGATGGACATTGTGACAGAATTTCTTGTGGCTTGACAATGTGCAGCTCAAGTGGCCGAAGGATCCGTGTGAGCCCTCCAGAGCCGTGATGGGTGCAACTCCAGGTTGGGGACGACACTACTCCAAGGGACCAAATCAATGGAATCATCAATGTCACCAAGAGGTACCATGAGGCTTTCAGCAAGCACCCCACAGACTTTGGGCATACTTCAATGATCCAGCACCGAATCCTCACAGGTGATAGCCCACCTATCAAGGAAAGACACCGTCCAGTCGTGCCAGGCATGTTTCAGACTATCAAGAAGATGCTGGCCGACATGAAGGAGGCAGAAGTGATTCAAGAAAGTCAGAGCCCCTGGGCAGCGTCACTTGTTCTGGTCAAGAAGAAAGGTGGAACCATCCGCTTCTGTGTTGATTAAAGGGAACTGAACAATCTCACACATAAAGACGCTTATCCTTTGCCAAGGATCGAGGAGTCACTCCCGGCTGTTGGGTCGACTGCTTACTTCTCCTCCCTGGACTTAACCAGCAGATATTGGCAAGTTCCACCGGGTGTGGAGGATCGGGAGAAGGCCGCCTTCGTTACACCCATGGGACTGTTCGAGTTTAAAAGTATGCCGTTTGGGCTATGCAATGCCTCTGCTACGTTCCAGCGTCTGATGGAAAGGTACCTGGGCCATCTGAATTTTCAAAGTGTCCTATTGTACCTGGGCGATGTCCCTTTGTATTCCAAGTCCTACCAGGAACACCTCAGTCATCTGTCAGATGTCTTCCAAGTCATAATCAAGCATGGATTAAACATTTAACCGTCAAGTGTCACCTGCTAAAGCCTCAGGTCCATTACTTGGGTCATGTTGTCAGTGCAGAAGGGGTCCAGCCCAATCCTGAAAAGGTGCAAGCTGTCAAGAACTGGCCTAATCCGTGCACGGTGAAAGATGTCAGGAGCTTCCTGGCATTTGCCAGCTACTACCACCACTTAATTCCCTTCATTCCCCACTTCACCCAGATTGCAGAACCCCTCACAGCTCTCTTACGGGGTAAGGCAAAGGAGAACTACAAAGGAAGACTACCTATTGAATGGGCCAAAGAGCAAGAGCTCTTAAACGCTGACAGAACTCCCCATCTTGGCATATCCAGACTACAGTCAGCCATTCTGGCTGTATACTGATGCCAGTTTTGAAGGTCTGGGAGTTTTCCTGTCCCAAGTCCAAGAGGGGCAAGAGCGAGTAATTGCCTATGCCTGTCGTAACCTGCGGGAGCAGAGAAAAACAACTCAAATTACAGTTAATTCAAGTTGGAACTTCTCGCCCTGGTATGGGCCGTGACCGAAAAGTTCAAAGACTATTTGGCTGCAACACCATTCACTGTCTACACGGACAATAACCCCTTGGCCCACCTTAACACTGCCAAGTTGGGTGCCATCGAACAGTGTTGGGCTTCAAGATTAGCCAATTACAGTTTCACAATCAAGAACAGAAGCGGAAAATCAAATGTCAATGCCAATGTACTGTCTCAGATGACCCCCGGCGAAAAACCCCCTGTCAAAGACAGGTGGGAGGATGTGGAGATGCCCCCATTCTATCAAAGGTTCGTGAACCAGAATGTTGTGACCCAGGTCCGAAAAGGTTAAAGAAGACCTATATACCTGGAAGACTCTTCAAGACGAAAGTCGAGTCATGGGGGATCTGTTGGACTACCTTCTGGCGAAAAAGGTACCAACCCCTCTATGCCGGGCCCAGTGTGCCTACGAGCTGAAACATCTGTGGCGACAGAGGAAGCGACTGTTTGTGCACAAAGGACTTTTGTACCAAAATTCTTTGGATCCGGTCTCTGCTGATCGACTTCATCGGATTCTGGTTCCCTGAAGAGACGTGGCGATGGTCCTCAACGCATACCATGACCAGTCAGGACATTTTGGAGTCCATAAGACCCAAGCTACTGTCAGGCAAAGATTCTATTGGATCAGAATGCAGTGAATGTGCAGTCTGTAACATCATCTGTAACGCATGAGCACCCCTCC
This sequence comes from Hyla sarda, assembly GCF_029499605.1. NCBI lineage: Eukaryota > Metazoa > Chordata > Amphibia > Anura > Hylidae > Hyla > Hyla sarda. Next base: position 72,607,347 of record NC_079197.1, on the reverse strand, counting down.
ATTCCATCCAGAGTGAAAGGCCTAACCAGTTGGTCATGCTAGACCATGTCAAATTGTCTCATACCTGGTCCCGGTACACTTATGCTCTCACCATGGTGGATCACTACTCCAAATGGGTTGTTGTTGTACCAGTTAAAGACCTCACAGCCAAGACAGTGGCCCAGATGTTCTACTCCAATTGGGTACAAATCCTTGAGTGTCCGGAGTCTGTCCTAACAGACCGTGGAATGGCCTTTGAGACCCAACTCTTCCAAGAGCTGTGTCAATTCCATGCCTGCAAGAAACTCTGGACTACTGCTTACCACCCCAGGGGAATGGGCTCTGTGAACGCATCAATCAAGTCTTTATCCACATGTTGCGAGCAGCCTCTGTGTCGAGACAAGAAGAGTGGCCCCGAATGCTGCCTGAACTATTGGAGAGCTATAATATAATATAATAACACGGTCAAATGTTCTACACCCCTTGTTCACCCCTTTCTACCTGATGATGGGGCGACATGGGCAGCTGCCTAAAGACGGAAAATTTGGGCTCCAAGCTCTGTTCAACGACTCTCCACAAGCCGCCTTGGAGTGGGTCTCTGACCACCAGAGAAGAGTCCTAGAGGCCAAGGAAATTGTCAGCAAGAAGATGGGAGAGGCCCAGCAGAGACAACAGTAGGACTATACCCGAAATGCCTCAGTCAGCCAGTCTAAGTATAACTAATTTAGTCTAGCCATATGTAAGGACTGTAGCAAAATGTATACTCCCTGTCCACTATCATCAAATGTATATATGTCTAACATTCACTCCTTTCCTCGTGTACAGGGTACTCTACTGGTGTTACGCCGAGCGCTCCGGGTCCCCGCTCCTCCCCGGAGCGCTCGCTACACTCTCGCTACTGCAGCGCTCCGGTCAGATCCACTGACCCGGTGCGCTGCGATACCGCCTCCAGCCGGGATGCGATTCGCGATGCGGGTGGCGCCAGCTCGCGATGCGCACCCCGGCTCCCGTACCTGACTCGCTCTCCGTCGGTCCTGTCCCGGCGCGCGCGGCCCCGCTCCCTAGGGCGCGCGCGCGCCGGGTCTCTGCGATTTAAAGGGCCACTGCGCCGCTGATTGGCGCAGTGGTTCTAATTAGTGTGTTCACCTGTGCACTCCCTATTTATACCTCACTTCCCCTGCACTCCCTCGCCGGATCTTGTTGCCATTGTGCCAGTGAAAGCGTTTCCTTGTGTGTTCCTAGCCTGTGTTCCAGACCTCCTGCCGTTGCCCCTGACTACGATCCTTGCTGCCTGCCCCGACCTTCTGCTACGTCCGACCTTGCTTCTGTCTACTCCCTTGTACCACGCCTATCTTCAGCAGTCAGAGAGGTTGAGCCGTTGCTAGTGGATACGACCTGGTCACTACCGCCGCAGCAAGACCATCCCGCTTTGCGGCGGGCTCTGGTGAAAACCAGTAGTGACTTAGAACCGGTCCACTAGCACGGTCCACGCCAATCCCTCTCTGGCACAGAGGATCCACCTCCTGCCAGCCGGCATCGTGACAGTAGATCCGGCCATGGATCCCGCTGAAGTTCCTCTGCCAGTTGTCGCCGACCTCACCACGGTGGTCGCCCAGCAGTCACAACAGATAGCGCAACAAGGCCAACAGCTGTCTCAACTGACCGTGATGCTACAGCAGCTACTACCACAGCTTCAGCAATCATCTCCTCCGCCAGCTCCTGCACCTCCTCCGCAGCGAGTGGCCGCTTCAGGCCTACGACTATCCTTGCCGGATAAATTTGATGGGGACTCTAAGTTTTGCCGTGGCTTTCTTTCCCAATGTTCCCTGCACTTGGAGATGATGTCGGACCAGTTTCCTACTGAAAGGTCTAAGGTGGCTTTCGTAGTCAGCCTTCTGTCTGGAAAAGCTCTGTCATGGGCCACACCGCTCTGGGACCGCAATGACCCCGTCACTGCCTCTGTACACTCCTTCTTCTCGGAAATTCGAAGTGTCTTTGAGGAACCTGCCCGAGCCTCTTCTGCTGAGACTGCCCTGTTGAACCTGGTCCAGGGTAATTCTTCCGTTGGCGAGTACGCCGTACAATTCCGTACTCTTGCTTCAGAACTATCCTGGAATAATGAGGCCCTCTGCGCGACCTTTAAAAAAGGCCTATCCAGCAACATTAAAGATGTTCTGGCCGCACGAGAAATCCCTGCTAACCTACATGAACTCATTCATCTAGCCACTCGCATTGACATGCGTTTTTCCGAAAGGCGTCAGGAGCTCCGCCAGGATATGGACTTTGTTCGCACGAGGCGTTTTTTCTCCCCGGCTCCTCTCTCCTCTGGTCCCCTGCAATCCGTTCCTGTGCCTCCCGCCGTGGAGGCTATGCAGGTCGACCGGTCTCGCCTGACACCTCAAGAGAGGACACGACGCCGCATGGAGAATCTCTGCCTGTACTGTGCCGGTACCGAACACTTCCTGAAGGATTGTCCTATCCGTCCTCCCCGCCTGGAAAGACGTACGCTGACTCCGCACAATGGTGAGACAGTCCTTGATGTCAACTCTGCTTCTCCACGTCTTACTGTGCCTGTGCGGATATCTGCCTCTACCTTCTCCTTCTCTACTATGGCCTTCTTGGATTCCGGATCTGCAGGAAATTTTATTTTGGCCTCTCTCGTCAACAGGTTCAACATCCCGGTGACCAGTCTCGCCAGACCCCTCTACATCAATTGTGTTAACAATGAAAGATTGGACTGTACCATACGTTTCCGCACGGAGCCCCTCCTAATGTGCATCGGACCTCATCACGAGAAAATTTAGTTTTTTGTCCTCCCCAATTGCACTTCCGAAATTCTCCTTGGACTACCCTGGCTTCAACACCATTCCCCAACCCTGGATTGGTCCACTGGGGAGATCAAGAGTTGGGGTCCCTCTTGTTTCAAGGACTGCCTTAAACCGGTTCCCAGTACTCCTTGCCGTGACTCTGTGGTTCCCCCTGTAACCGGTCTCCCTAAGGCCTATATGGACTTTGCGGATGTTTTTTGCAAAAAACAAGCTGAGACTCTACCTCCTCACAGGCCTTATGACTGTCCTATTGACCTCCTCCCGGGCACTACTCCACCCCGGGGCAGAATTTATCCTCTCTCTGCCCCAGAGACTCTTGCTATGTCTGAGTACATCCAGGAAAATTTAAAAAAGGGCTTTATCCGCAAATCCTCCTCTCCTGCCGGAGCCGGATTTTTCTTTGTGTCCAAAAAAGATGGCTCCCTACGTCCTTGCATTGACTACCGCGGTCTTAATAAAATCACGGTAAAGAACCGCTACCCCCTACCTCTCATCTCTGAACTCTTTGATCGCCTCCAAGGTGCCCACATCTTTACCAAACTGGACTTAAGAGGTGCTTATAATCTCATCCGCATCAGAGAGGGGGATGAATGGAAAACGGCATTTAACACTAGAGATGGACACTTTGAGTATCTGGTCATGCCCTTTGGCCTGTGCAACGCCCCTGCCGTCTTCCAAGACTTTGTTAATGAAATTTTTCGTGATCTCTTATACTCCTGTGTTGTTGTATATCTGGACGATATCCTGATTTTTTCTGCCAATCTAGAAGAACACCGCCAGCATGTCCGTATGGTTCTTCAGAGACTTCGTGACAATCAACTTTATGCCAAAATGGAGAAATGTCTGTTTGAATGCCAATCTCTTCCTTTCCTAGGATACTTGGTCTCAGGCCAGGGACTACAAATGGATCCAGACAAACTCTCTGCCGTCTTAGATTGGCCACGCCCCTCCGGACTCCGTGCTATCCAACGTTTTTTGGGGTTCGCCAATTATTACAGACAATTTATTCCACATTTTTCCACCATTGTGGCTCCTATCGTGGCTTTAACCAAAAAGAATGCCAATCCTAAGTCATGGCCTCCTCAAGCGGAAGACGCCTTTAAACAGCTCAAGTCTGCCTTTTCTTCGGCTCCCGTGCTCTCCAGACCTGACCCATCTAAACCCTTCCTATTGGAGGTTGATGCCTCCTCAGTAGGAGCTGGAGCGGTCCTTCTACAAAAAAATTCTTCCGGGCATGCTGTTACTTGTGGGTTTTTTTCTAGGACCTTCTCTCCGGCGGAGAGGAACTACTCCATCGGGGATCGAGAGCTTCTAGCCATTAAATTAGCACTTGAGGAATGGAGGCATCTGCTGGAGGGATCAAGATTTCCAGTTATTATTTACACCGATCACAAGAACCTCTCCTATCTCCAGTCTGCCCAACGGCTGAATCCTCGCCAGGCCAGGTGGTCTCTGTTCTTTGCCCGATTTAATTTTGAAATTCACTTTCGGCCTGCCGATAAGAACATTAGGGCCGATGCTCTCTCTCGTTCCTCGGATGCCTTGGAAGTAGAGCTCTCTTCGCAACACATCATTCCTCCTGACTGCCTGATCTCCACTTCTCCAGCCTCCATCAGGCAAACTCCTCCAGGGAAGACCTTCGTCTCTCCACGCCAACGCCTCGGAATCCTCAAATGGGGTCACTCCTCCCATCTCGCAGGTCATGCGGGCATCAAGAAATCCGTGCAACTCATCTCTCGTTTCTATTGGTGGCCGACTCTGGAGACGGATGTCGTGGATTTTGTGCGAGCCTGCACTGTCTGTGCCCGGGATAAGACTCCTCGCCAGAAGCCCGCTGGTCTTCTTCATCCTCTGCCTGTCCCCGAACAGCCTTGGTCTCTGATTGGTATGGACTTTATTACAGACTTACCCCCATCCCGTGGCAACACTGTTGTTTGGGTGGTCGTTGATCGATTCTCCAAAATGGCACATTTCATCCCTCTTCCTGGTCTTCCTTCAGCGCCTCAGTTGGCAAAACAATTTTTTGTACACATTTTTCGTCTTCACGGGTTGCCCACGCAGATCGTCTCGGATAGAGGCGTCCAATTCGTGTCAAAATTCTGGAGGGCTCTCTGTAAACAACTCAAGATTAAATTAAACTTTTCTTCTGCATATCATCCTCAATCCAATGGGCAAGTAGAAAGAATTAACCAGGTCTTGGGTGATTATTTACGGCATTTTGTTTCCTCCCGCCAGGATGACTGGGCAGATCTTCTACCATGGGCCGAATTCTCGTATAACTTCAGAGTCTCTGAATCTTCCTCCAAATCCCCATTTTTCGTGGTGTACGGCCGTCACCCTCTTCCCCCCTCCCTACTCCCTTGCCCTCTGGTTTGCCCGCTGTGGATGAAATATCTCGTGATCTTTCCACCATATGGAAAGAGACCCAAAATTCTCTCTTACAGGCTTCATCACGCATGAAGAAGTTTGCTGATAAAAAAAGAAGAGCTCCCCCCATTTTTTCTCCTGGAGACAAGGCATGGCTCTCCGCTAAATATGTCCGCTTCCGTGTCCCTAGCTACAAATTGGGACCACGCTATCTTGGTCCTTTCAAAATTTTGTGCCAGATTAATCCTGTCTCTTACAAACTTCTTCTTCCTCCTTCTCTTCGTATTCCTAATGCCTTTCACGTTTCTCTTCTTAAACCACTCATCATCAACCGTTTCTCTCCCAAACTTGTTTCTCCCACTCCTGTTTCCGGCTCCTCGGACATCTTCTCCGTAAAGGAGATACTGGCCTCCAAGAAGGTCAGAGGGAAAACTTTTTTTTTAGTCGATTGGGAGGGTTGTGGTCCTGAAGAGAGATCCTGGGAACCTGAGGACAATATCCTAGACAAAAGTCTGCTCCTCAGGTTCTCAGGCTCTAAGAAGAGGGGGAGACCCAAGGGGGGGGGTACTGTTACGCCGAGCGCTCCGGGTCCCCGCTCCTCCCCGGAGCGCTCGCTACACTCTCGCTACTGCAGCGCTCCGGTCAGATCCACTGACCCGGTGCGCTGCGATACCGCCTCCAGCCGGGATGCGATTCGCGATGCGGGTGGCGCCCGCTCGCGATGCGCACCCCGGCTCCCGTACCTGACTCGCTCTCCGTCGGTCCTGTCCCGGCGTGCGCGGCCCCGCTCCCTAGGGCGCGCGCGCGCCGGGTCTCTGCGATTTAAAGGGCCACTGCGCCGCTGATTGGCGCAGTGGTTCTAATTAGTGTGTTCACCTGTGCACTCCCTATTTATACCTCACTTCCCCTGCACTCCCTCGCCGGATCTTGTTGCCATTGTGCCAGTGAAAGCGTTTCCTTGTGTGTTCCTAGCCTGTGTTCCAGACCTCCTGCCGTTGCCCCTGACTACGATCCTTGCTGCCTGCCCCGACCTTCTGCTACGTCCGACCTTGCTTCTGTCTACTCCCTTGTACCGCGCCTATCTTCAGCAGTCAGAGAGGTTGAGCCGTTGCTAGTGGATACGACCTGGTCACTACCGCCGCAGCAAGACCATCCCGCTTTGCGGCGGGCTCTGGTGAAAACCAGTAGTGACTTAGAACCGGTCCACTAGCACGGTCCACGCCAATCCCTCTCTGGCACAGAGGATCCACCTCCTGCCAGCCGGCATCGTGACAACTGGCCAGAGTGTTCCCCTGAGGTATAAGTCAGACACAAATAGTGACAGAGTACAGTATAGAAATGTAACTTCATTGTATAGTATAAAATTACCTATCGAGTTCTGGGGAGAAGTGGTTAGCGCCAAAGAGTCCAGCAGCTAAGGCATTGAGTAGAGAGCCTCAGGCAGCCCAATCCGTACAAATGTGTTAAAGTGTCGTAATTGAGTTGAAGTGTCAGTTACAAGGGTGATGAGTCCCACATGTTTACCACAAAGAGCATGTATGGACATTTTTCGTCAAGTGCCACATGGACTCATTTTTGTTTTGTTTCCCACAATCAGACCTGTGAAGGACATTACACCAATATGCCACAGGAACTGTTCTCACTAGGCCCCAGCGGCCACTGTTAGTCATCTGCCCTCCAGAACTGGGTGCAAAGGACGGCTGTGTTTAAGAATGAGAGTTTGTGGTGGCCCAGTACGGGAGGTGTTACCCCCGTACCCTTGCTGCCCTGTCAGGCAACCTTCTGCAGTGTCCCCTTGTGTACAATCGCTATGTTATATATGTAAGAGTGTTATATCTTTAAGACTGTTTACCATGTGATTTGTAATGTGATTGTTACCCAGGAGGTATCAGTGACAAGGTGACCTAGGGGTGACCAATGGGACCCCACCAGAGCCTCCCCCATACAAGCCATTGGTGGAGCCTCTGCACTCTCTCTTAGTCTTTGCTGAGGTCCAGCCAAGTTGTGCCTAAGTGTGTATCCAGAGTCATAGGAGGCCTCAAGTCCAGTCTGCAGCAACAAGCTGCAAACCTACAAGTAAGTCACAGCAACAAGCTGCAAACCTACAAGTAAGTCACAGTCACAGTCTTGTAAGTCAGTCAAGTCAAAGTCATCTGTCTAGTCAAGGTGGCCTGCACTAAATTGTTCACATCTACTACAAGTCCCAGCAAGCATTTAAGGTCTCTGAAGTCACTGGTCACCTCCGTGGACCTGGCTGAGCTGTATAGACTTTTTCACCTGTCTAACCTTAGTAAAGCTACTGTTGTCCATAACTTGGCGTCGGAGTCATTAATGCCCCTGTGCCTAGCCCAGGATCCAGCGGGTGGTATAGAGGATAAACCATGCCCTGGCCTCCCAAATACAAGGGGTTAATGCCATCTTCCCCTAGGGTAATTCCATCTGCCCTTTGCATCACACCCCATACCACAATAGCCTTGTCTAAATGCTGAAGGCCCTTCTGGATGTCTCTGCTTTTACTCTGAGCAGGAAGGGAGAGCAATGTGTTTCTGTGTACATTTGCTGAAATTGGAGGAAAATCTCTCCTTATCTGCGCAGATGCAAGCAGGTATCAGCCAGAAATAATCTCTTGCTAGAAAAGTTATTACAAAATAATCATCTATTGCAGTTAAATAAACTCAAGGACTATCATTCTACAGCCCATATCACAACCTCCTGTGACCTTCCCCACCTACTGTATTCCCCTTCCTTCCTACAATTATTCTCAAGGGATTTTTGTGCAGCTAAAAGAGAAAGTAGATTTTTACTAATGTTTTTTTCTCTGTTAAGTTTTGCTGCTTTTTCTATCTTATTAATGTTCTACAGCATTATAATTTATTTTAACAGGTCAACATTTTAAAATGTCATCATTTTGCTGCCTGTTTTTAGTAATCCCACACTAATAAACATCTAGGCACTCATCTTTCCTTTTAATCTAAGTCTCCTAATGTACCCAAGGCTTCATGCCATAGTTGGGTAACTGCTGTCCATCAAACTGTGGAACACTAGCTTATTGCCTCACATGACGTTTCCTCCCTTCATATCAACTTTAATTTCCCGTTACTGCTCCTTTCCTGTGTTTAGTGCATGGATTGTAACTAGACTTTTTAAACTCAGCGACACCTTATGGAACAATAGATGAGAAAAGATGGATCTTCAGTGCTTAGGTTACTGTGTCTCTCATAATGCTGATCCTCACACATCCGATTCGCCGAATTTTCGGTCTGAATTTATTTGCGGTGAATCACTATTAAAAATGGCTATTTCTGGGCTACAGAGAGCCTCAATAGGGGTGTAGAAAACTTTGCCTTGCAGTAACACACATAGGGAGTGTGCTGTGTTAGTGGAATAAAACTGTTATTCAGTATGACATGCAGATTACAGGTGTTGCACAATGACAGAGCCTGGAGGTGGCATTGGTATGAGGAGACCATATGGCGGCTGAATGACACAGACTGGAGGTGGGGGCAGCATAAGGAGACTATATAGTGGCTGAATGACACAGCCTGGAGGTGGCAGAAGCATGAGGAGACCATATAGTGGCTGAATGACACAGACTGGAGGTGGGAAAGGCATGAGGAGACCATATAGTGGCTGAATGACACTGCCTGGAGTTAGCAGCAGCAAGAGGAGACCATATAGTTGCTGAATGACACAGCCTGGAACTGGCATCAGCATGAGGAGAACATATGGTGGCAGTATGAGACAGCCTGGAGCTGAAATCAGCATGAGGAGAACATATGGTGGCAGAATGAGACAGCCTGAAGCTGGCATCAGCAGCATCAGGAGTCCTGAAAGTGACCTGGTGACAGAGTGGGGCGGTAGGTGGCAATACCAGTACCCGGTGACGAAGGTGGGTGAAAAAAGGAGAACTTGGCATCAGATGTGTAACATCAGGTGGGTGGCAGGATCGGAATAGTAGCAGAGGCAGGTAGGCAGAAGAAAACAGTCTCTTTTGTAAAAGTGTTAGTGTGCACAAGTAAGTATTGAGGATATGCATTACGTAAAATTAAACTTTTAATAATATTTTTTGGATACATTTTTTTTTTATTTAACAAAAGGAAAGGTGTGCAAAAAACACTATGTGCCACTTACACTACCAAGTATTGATGTGATGCAAAGACCTCTTAAAAGGTGGAAGGGAACAACGTATGGTCCATTGTAACCGGTGGGGATAAAAACTTCCACTGTAAGGCCCTACTCTTAAACTACTACTTCCCATGTTGGCAAGTTTTGCTCGCTCTAAAAAGGGCAGCCCCACACAGGAACCTCTCCCTATTTCCACATACAAACACTGCCATTTGCCAGGGCTTTTAGCTGGAAATAGGGAAAGGTTCCTGTGTGGGGCAGCCCTTTTTAAGACGAGTAACACTTTCCTCAAAAAGGTGGAAGGGAACAACGTATTGACCATTGTAGCAGGTGGGGGTAAAAACTTCCCCTGTAAGACCCTACTCTCGTCCTATTGATTCCCTTCTTGGCAAGTGTTACTCTCCCTAAAAAGGGCGGACCCACACAGGAACCTCTCCCTATTTCCACCTGCAAACAGTGAGATTTCCCAGGTTTTTAGTTGGAAATAGGGAAAGGTTCCTGTGTGGGGCAGCCCTTTTTAAGAAGAGTAGCACTTTCCTCGAAAAGGTGGAAGAGAACAACGTATTGTCCATTGTAGCAGGTGGGGGGGTAAAAACTTCCCCTGTAAGGCCCTACTCTCGCCCTATTAATTCCCTTCTTGGCAAGGGTTACTCGCCCTAAAAGGGTGCCCCCACACAGGAAACTCTCTCTATTTCCACCTAAAGAACCTGGGAAATGGCAGTGTTTGTAGGTGAAAATAGTGAGAGGTCCGACCTTATTAGGGCGAGTAACAATTGCCAAGAAGGGAATTAATAATTGCGAGAGTAGGGCCTTACAGGGGAAGTTTTTACCCCCACCAGTTACAATGGACCATACGTTGTTCCCTTCCACCTTTTAGAGGTCTTTGCATAACGTCAATAATTGGTGGTGTAGGTGGCACGTAGTGTTTTTTGCATCAGGCATTGGTGGGTGGAAATTCTGGCTGATCAATGCCTGATTCATCTTCACAAAGGTCAGTCTCTCCACATTTTTCGTTTACAGACGAGTTCTCCTTGGGGTTACTATGGCCCCCACCACACTAAACACCCACTCTGATGACACACTACTGGCCGGGCAGGACAGCTCTTCCAGGGCAAACTCTGCTAGTTGCAGCCACAAATCAAGTATGGCTGCCCAGAAGTGCAGCGGATGTTCAAGGTGTGTTGGCAAGGTCATGTCAAGGTATGCCACCACCTGCTGGTTCAGGTCCTGCTCCAGGTCTACCTCCTGCTGAAGAGTTGCTTCACTATGCGGGTGAAGAAAGCTACAGAGACGGTAGACCCAGACTGCTGCTGAGGGTGCTGGTACTGCTCCTGCCACCTCACCCCTCCCCAGCAGCCATGGCAGTGGAAGGTGAGCATAGAGGGCTCCCCAAGTCAGACCTGCGAGAGGATGGACTATAACGCAGATAGGCATCGGTCAACTGACTACGTAGGATGTCTCTGTAGTAGGTCACAATATTATTTGCCTACTAATCGACGAGCTTTGTGTCTCTCTTCCTTTTTCTGTAGTAGGTCAGTTTGTCCTCCCTCTCAGTGGGTGTAAAAAAGGCCCCCATTTTGTGCCGGTAGAGAGGGTCCAATAAGGTGGAGAGCCAGAAGTCATCCCGCTGCTGACTGGTGACAATTCGGCAGTTACTACGAGAGGTGCATGCATTGTGCCATTTGTGCAAGTGACTCAGGGGGACTCCCTATCTCCATCTCCACTGCATACTGCCACAGTGTGTCTGGGTCCTCTGTCTCGCCTTCCTCATAACCCTCTAGCTCCTCTGGCTGCTCCTGCTTCTCCTCTCCTGTCAAATGACTATAAAAACCACCCATTTCATGAAACCTAAACTGTGCTCCACTGTCCCTCTCCGCCTCCTCTTCCAGTTCAGTCCCCATAGGGCTTATGTAGCTGTGAGAGGTAGGCACCTCGTCTCCAGTGCCCTGACCAGCCATCATTTCCAACACGTGTTGTAGTGAATGAAGCAGTAGAATGATGTTCATCCCGTAATCCTGGTGACTGACTAATAATGTGGCTTCCTCAAAGGGCCTGAGCAAACGGCAGGTGTCACGTATGAGCTGCTACTGGTTGACATTGAAGTTACACAGGGGAGTTCCCCTATCCGTTTGGATCACCAAGAAATCGGTGATGGCTTTTCTCTGTTCGTATAGTCGGTCCAACTTATGGAGGGTGGAATTCCAAAGTGTGGAAATGTCCCCAATCAGACTATGTTGGGGAATGCCGTTTTGACGCAGCAGCTGAAGGAGTGTGTGCTTTGCGGTGTACGAGTGGCTGAAGTGCATACAAAGTTTCCTTCCCATTGTTAGGATGTCTTGCAGATGGGGGGAACACTTCAGGAAATGCTTGACAACCAGATTAAACACGTGTGCCATGCAGGGCGCATGTCTCAGGCTTCCTTGACAAAGCGCAGGCAAGATGTTCCCGTTGTTGTTCACCATGGTTCCCATTTCCAGTTTTTGTAGAGCAAGCCATGATTTGATTTCTTGATGAATGACTTTTAGCAGTTCTCCCCTGTGTGACTCCTTTCGCCAAGGCAAACCATGTGAAGAACAGCATGACACCGCCGTGCCCTGCACACATGGTATGCTGGCAAGGCACTGAGACTTGTCCATGCAGTGGATGCTGAGGACATGGTGGGGGATGAGGAGGCGGAGTCGCACACTGTAACAGGACCAACAGCCTGAGAGCGTGGAGATGAAAGCGGCGTGACCTGTCCAAGTTGCTGTTGTGGCTGTGCAGGAACCACATTTACCCAGTGGGCCGTAAAGGACATGTATTGTCCCTGACCGTAGCTACAGCTCCACATTTCGGCGCTGTTGTGCACTTTGGTAAACACCGACAGGCTCAAGGACTGGCCCACCTTCTGTTCCACAAAATTGTGCAGGGCTGGTACTGGCTTTTTCACAAAGAAATGATGGCTTGGAACTCTCCACAAGCCATCAGTTCTCTGAAAGGTGCAGAGGCCTCCACTTGAAAAGGGAGGGACTGCAGCACCAGGAACTTGGACTGGAGCAGATTCAGCTTCTGTGCCGTTGGCTGAGTGTGCGCATACTCTTGTCTCTTGGACATGGCTTCGCTGATAGATTGCTTGTGGAATGACTGATTAGAAGTAGGAGAAGCGGGAGCATCTGGAGCAACAGAAGATGGGTATGACAGATAGCTCCCTTCAGCTGAGATCGTGGAGCCTTGGCTGGCTGAAACAGGGAGTGGCATGCCACTGGGTGATGCAGCAGGCTGGACCACCACATTGGAGCCACGGTGCCACTGCATATGTTGATGCAGGGCTGTGGTGCCAACAATTGGACCCTGCCCATGCTTCAACTTCTACTGACACATCTTGCATGTGGCCAGGATAACATCCTCCGGATGCTTGATGAAAAACTGCCACCCTGCCGAGTAGCAGATTTTCCCAACTGTCCGCACTGATTGACTGCTACTGCCGCCGATTCCAGGAACCCCTGTTCTACTACCGCCCAGGAAGGTAGGCTGCCGCAAAGCAGGTGGTCTAGCCCGGTCACGTTTGGCTCCAGACTTTGCACTTGCTAGCTCAGCTGCTGCCTCACGGGCAACCTGTAACCCTCTTCTCCTGATGATGATGAAGCCCCTTCTGCACCCGGCTCCCAAGTGCGATCAGCTTCATCATCATCGAGTTGTGTCTGCATGTCATTGATGTCTCCCTCAGGTTCCTCAACAGTGTGTGCTTCAGGAGCCTGAAAGCTCGCAACACCACTCTCCTCATCACTACTTCCCCGCCTAGTGGAGGAAGCGATGGATGTCTCTTCCACTTCTTTGCTGGGCAGTAGCTGCTGACGGTCCTCTAGTAGATCATCTTCACTAAATAGTGGAGCTGAACCCACAGTATATTATACTTCTGTAGGGGAGGGAACAACATCGGACAGAGGCAATGGGAGGACTGGGACTGCTACCGGGCCATGCCAACTGAGGGTTGTATCTAAGGAACCCAACGGCTGTTGACTGGGGGTGTCAGATGTAACTTGTGATAAAGTGGATGACCGAGTTAACCAATCGATGACGGCAGATGGGTTCCTGGTCGAGACACGACCACTAGCTGAAACCTGGAGCTCAGGCCTCTCGCTGCAACTCCTGCTGCCACTCACCCCTAGTCTACTGTGGCCTCTCCCTGATGAATTTAGGCCTCTGCCACTCCTCTGTGCACGTCCCGGCATTTCTCTGCCTGACATACTTATACACCAGCTGAGTGCGTATATGTTACACTTATGAGAGGAGAACAATGCGCTCCACTACCCTTAAAACTATTAGACTACAGAAACAAGTGTGTAGCTTTGGCTGGGCTTTCACAGTAACTGGGCCAAAATTAGTTTAACAGGAAAATATATAAAGGACACCACATAGGTGTACGTACAGTTTACATTCATGAGAGGTGGACAATACGCTCCACTACAATCTGTATAAGGCTACAAAAACAAGTGTGTAGCTTTGGCTGGCCTTTCACAATAAATAGGCCCAGATTAGTTTAACAGGAAAATATATAAAGGACACCATGTAGGTGTACGTACAGTTTACACTTATGAGAGGTGGACAATACACTCCACTACAAACTGTATAAGGCTACATAAACAAGGTTGTAGCTTTGGCTGGCCTTTCACAGTAACCAGGCCCAAATTAGTTTTTCAGGAAAAAAAATGTACACCACGTAGGTGTACCTACAGTTTACATTTATGAGAGCTGGACAATACTCTCTGCTTAAAACTGTATAAGGCTACAGAAACAAGGGCGTAGCTTTGGCTGGCCTTTTACGGTAACTAGGCCAAAATTAGTTTTTCAGGGGAAAAAAAAAGTACACCACCTGGGAGTACAATAAGCTCCGCTAAGCAACCTGTATTAGGCACTGTAATCAGGTGACTATGGTTTTTCGTGCTCACTCTAACTGGCCCCTGTTAGCTTGACAGTTTTTGTACAACCAATTGCAGCAGTACAGAATTGCTGTGTTGTAGAGCCCAGTACAGTACTATTAGGCACTAATAGCAGGTGACAATGGCTTTTACTGCTCTGCCTGACTGTCCACTTTAAGCTTTAGAGTTGCTGTACACCCCACTGCAGCAGTGGAGTCGCTGTGTATTACACCCAAAAGTGTACGCTTTACTGCTGTAAAGCTGTGTGTCTGTGCAACGCACACAATGCTTTATCTCTCCCTGCAGTGAAACGTTCTCTCTGAAATAAAATGCGGAAGTGACTGGCCGCAAGATGGCTGCCGATTATATAGGGCTGTGACATCCCAGGGGTGACTGGCTGCTGATAGACTGCATGATGCATGTGATTCAGGGTCATCCCGCCTACCCGCCTTTCCAGAGTTCCTTGCCCCAAGTCCTGACATGTGAATCCGCCATTTTAGATGCCCTGGAGCATGGACCGCACTAAATGGAGTTTAATGAAGCAATTTGTGCGATTGAATTGCGGCGATATTCGGATTCGTTATGAAGCAAATTTTTCCTGAAATTCATAATGAATTTGGATTCGTCAGATTCGATTCGCTCATCTCTAGTAGACACATAACAAGATGATTAAAGGAAATGTGTCAGTTCGGTTTAGTTTTCCAATGCAGGCACAAGCTCCATTGTTACATTGCGCTGTGATTTACTGTGAAATGCTGCTGGAGACAAACATTTTGAACCCAATTTAATTTGATTTGTGTATTTCTTCAGCCCATTTCTCTGGGACAGACAAAGGACTCTACCAAAAGGAATGACTAAGTATTGGACATTTTAATAAAGTATCAGTTGATGCTAGTGCATGTTTTATCCTATTGAGCAGAGTGTGTGCCTGTGAGGACTTGTTTATATGAATCCTTATCTGCTTTGGAGAGCCGAATTGTAGGAACATACCACAGTCACACGTGTAGCGAGGACAGTGAGGGTGTGACATGTTGCATCCACCCCCGTTTGTGTCAACAACCATCACATTAAGACAAGGTAATGTCAAATTATCATCAAGCCCTCATTCAAGACACCAATATTCTTTGTCCATCTCTAGAGAAAACATCATGTACTTTACTGATAAGAACAGACCAAAGACATAGGGGAAGATTTATCAAAACCTGTATAGAGGAAAAGTGGTGCAGTTGCCCATAGCAACCAATCAGATCACCTCTTTTATTTTTAAAGAGGCCTCTAAAAAATAAAAAAGCGATCTGATTGGTTGCTATGGGCAACTGGGGCTATGGGCACCACCCTTCCTCCGCACAGGTTTTGATAAATCTCCCCCGTGGCACCTTATAAAAGGGGAAAAGCTTACCATGGAAGATCCAAGAGGAGTAACATGAACAGATCTGCTTCACTCAGACGTTCTCTGTCTCCCTGAAAGGATTTCAGACGTTGTTCCTTGTATGGAAATAAGAATTAAATAAAACCATTAAAGCAGAATCCCTCCTCACAGTCCATACTACAGTACAGGCAGGATGCTTCCTTACCTCCTCTCTGTCTGGCAGCTGCTTCAGAAGCTCATTTAATTTTTCTGAGCTGTATATATCTCCTCTCCCCAGCTTTATATCTTCAACTATTTCTGCTGCTGATCTGCAAAGATATTAAGTCACTCATATGTAGCTGTATTCTTCTCTCCAAATATCAGCCTCAATTCAGTTTACTAATATAATTTATGAAGCCCAAGGGAAAAGGTTAAGAGGAGGTCTCCTAAACTAGGCAAATGGTTAAGAGGAGGTCTCCTAAACTAGGCAAATGGTTAAGAGGAGGTCTCCTAAACTAGGCAAATGGTTAAGAGGAGGTCTCCTAAACTAGGCAAATGGTTAAAGTTAAGCAACTGGTGCCAGAAAGTTAAACAGATTTGTAAATTACTTCTATTAAAAAATCTTTACCCTTACAGTTCTTTTTAGGGGCTATAAACCACAAAGGAAATGTTTATATTTTTGGATTTATCTTATGTCATGACCACAGTGCTCTCTGCTGACCTCTGCTGTCCATTTTTGGAACTGTCCAGAGCAGGAGAAAATCCGCATAGCAAACATATGCTCCTCTGGACAGTTCCTAAAATGGACAGCAGAGGTCAGCAGAGAGCACGGTGGTCATGACATCAGAGAAATCCAAAAAGAAAAGCATTTCCTCTGTAGTATACAGCCCATAAAATGTATTGGAAGGATTAAGATTTTTTAATAAAAGTAATTTACAAATCTGTTTAACTTTCCGGCACCAGTTGATTTAGAAAAAAAAAAAAAAAAAAGTTTTCCACGGGAGTACCCCTTTAAGAGGAGGTCTCTTAAACTAGGCAAATGGTTAAGAGGAGGTCTCCTAAACTCGGCAAATAGTTAAGAGGAGGTCTCCAAAGCTAGGCAAAAACCTTCCCACCAAGTATATGGGGATATATAGTGATTATGTTACAGTGCTCTATATGACAACACTCTCATTTCTGTCACCATCTGTAGGTTTTTTACAAATATATACAGATGGTGTTATCCATGTGGAAATATTATCTAGGCTGGACAAATACAACAGAATTGCAATAATATTTTCAGTCTACCAATGACATCAATATTGCTGAGATCACTGGATACTTTACAGTGGTTGAAAACTGAGAAGCTCTTGGTTAACCACTGGCACTTTTGTAGCAAACAAATATTTCAGTATGTCTTTTTATATTTTGCATGCACAGTTACTAAACTGATCAGTCTCTTTAATCCCTTAGGGACACAGGAATTCTACATTATTGCTTTTTCTTTTCTTCCTACTTGCCTTCTAGTAGCCATAACAGACCCATATGATGGCTTGGTTTCTTTTATCACATAATTTATGGCCAAACAAAAAATAAAACAATTTGTGGGGCACAATTGAAAAAAAAGCCCGCCATTTACCAAATTTTTTTTATTCTATTTTAAGTCTATTTTATTTATTTATTTTTCACAATTTGTTTTAGTTCCCATAGTAGACTTTAACTTGCAGTCTATCAACTGCAAACACTTAACAATGTTGTGCCATAGCACCGCATTGATCAGTGTTATCGGCGCTCTACTTGTACATGCTGCTGTGGCTGCCTGCACATTTGGAGCATTGATCGGATGGGACATAGCATGGTAAGGGACTCGTCCTCTTAGCTGATATGGACCCTGCTATTTTGCCACAGTGGTCCAAATCAGCTTCCCTGAGTTATAGGGGTTATCAAGCAGGAGTTTTTTTTTTCTGGAACCAGTTAACAGCAAAAGAAAAAACAGTTAAAAAAACAAACAAACATTTATTTACCCCCTATGCTCCAGTGGTGGCTCCGGTTACCCGCTCCTGTCCGTGGATGTGTTCCTCTTCCACTCAGAAATCGTGAAGCCAGGGCCTGAATTGAAGGCATCACAATTTTTGAGTGGAAGAGGAGCGCAACCAGTGACCCCTTTCTCCTGGATAAACCCTTAAACCGCCAAGCAATGTTAATACTTTAATACTAGTTGATTGTGGTATCTAAAAGGATGATGCCAGACATTACCCTGCAAGCTTTATAGACAGAGAACAGGTGCAGGGCACACATGCATGCCCTGCGTTCTCTAGAGATTAAATATTATTTTAAAATACAGTGGTGCTTAAAAGTTAGTTAACCTTTCAGATTTTACAATATTTTTGCATAAATTTGACCTAAAAGCACATCAGATTTTATTTTCTAAAAGTAGATTAAAAGAACCAGATCAAAATTTATTGAGGAAAATGATCTAATATTACACATCTGTGAGTACAAAAGTATGTAAACCTTTAGTAATATTAGATAATTTGCTGGTGAAATTAAAGTCAGGTGTTTCCAGTCAATAAGATGACAATCCGGTGTGAGTGGGCAACCTGTTTTATTTAAAGAACATTGATCTTTAAATAAAACACGAAGTGTATGATGGCAGGAACACAGGAGATTTCTGAGGACCCCAGAAGAAGAGTTGTTGATGCTCATCAGGCTGGAAAAGTTTACAAAACTTTTGCATACAAATGGAGAAAATTTAAGACCATTATTACCCTCCCTAGGAGTGGTCGGCCAATAAATATCATGTCAAGAGCAAGACTTATCAAAGTCTGCAAGGTTACAAAAGAACCCAAGGTAACCTCTAAGGCCTCATTTAAACTTCGGAATTGCAAGAACTCCTGACCAGGATTTAGATTCCGGCAAAAGATTGAACATGTTTATTCTTCTTTGATCTTCCGCCAAAGATTCTGTCAGGATGGTGCTTACCGTATATACTCGAGTATAAGACGAGTTTTTCAGCACCGAAAACGTCCCCCTCAGCTTATACTCGAGTCATGGGGGGGGAATAAATTAATTAATCGCAGGCATACCGGTGGGGGTCGTGAGGGGATGGGCCGGGTTGTCCATCGTCGCCCATCTATGCTGCAGGGACTTTCCGACTTCCAGTGGAGAGGGTGAGCCGGTCCGGGCCATCCATCTTGACCAGGTTGCCCTCTTCTCCGCTCCGGGCCGGCCCTGGACTAGTGATGCTGCATTGACGCAGGGACCGTCCGACTTCCAGTGGGGAGGGTGAGCCAGTCCGGGCGGTCCATCTTGACCGAGAGGCCCTCCTCTCCGCTCCGGGCCGGCCCTGGACTAGTGACGCTGCAGGGATGTCCGTGTGCAGCAGAAGTCCATGACATAAGGGGCGTCCCTACACGGCAGCGTCAATGCTACGTCACTAGTCCAGGGTCGGCCTGGAGCGGGGAGGAAGGCCCCTCGGTCAAGATGGACGGCCCGGACGACTCACCCTCCCCACTAGAAGTCGGACGGTCCCTGCAGCGACGTTGGACGGATAATGATATAGGCGGCAAGGGGGATCTGTATGATGGAAGGATGAGGGGGGTCTGGATGATGACAGGGGGGTATAAGGGGGATCTGGATAATGATATGGGGGGCAAGGGGGATCTGTGTGATGGGGGGATGAGGGGGGGTCTGGATGATGACAGGAGGGATTAGGGGGGTCTGGATGATGACAGTGGGAGTCGGGATGATGATTGGGGGGGGATGATGACGGGAGGGGGGGGGTCGGGGATGATGTACTTCCCACCCTAGGCTTATACTTTTTTCTTGGGTTTTTGGGGTGAAATAAGGGGCCTCGGCTTATATTCGGAACGGCTAATACTCGAGTATATACGGTATGTCTATGACGAACTGCTACAGATATAAGAAGCGACTCTAGATTATTTCTTCTCCATTTACCATAAACCAGAAAGATTGTGGATCCACAGAGAAATTCAGCTAGGAAATTTCCTCAGTGTGAACATACACTTTGCAACTAAAGGCGATTCTCACCATAGCTAATGTAAATGTTCATCCACCGTCAGGAGGACACTGAACAACAATGGTGTGCATGTCAGGATTGCAAAAAGAATGCTGCTGCTCACCAAAAAGAACATTTCTGTCTGTCTGCAGCTTGCTAAAGATTATTTGTAGGGATGTCCTAATACCGATACTAGTATCGGTAACGGGGCCGATACTCGGCATTTGCATGGTATCGGGGACTCGTTTAATGTCCCCGATACCATGTCCGATACCTGCTGCTGTGCGGCCGCTGTCCCATTCTCCAATGTCCCGTTCTCCTCATCGCATCATGGCGTTCCATGCATGAGCATGTGACATACATGTCACTCCTCCTCCCCTGCGCCCAGCGTAATGCTACGGAGGAAGCAGAGTGACGTGTATGTCACATGCTCCTCCATAGGACGCAATGATGCGATCGGGGGAACAGGACAGCAGAGCAGCAACACCCGAGGACAGCCGCAGGTGAGCACTGTCTATAAGGGGTATAAGGGGGGGGTGGCTGCTGTCTATAAGAGGGGGCTGCTGTCTATAAGGGGGGGGGCTGCTGTCTATAAGGGGGGGGCTGTTGTCTATAAGGGGTGGGGGCTGCTGTCTATAAGGGGGGGGCTTCTGTCTATAAGGGAGGGGCCTGCTGTCTAT
Source organism: Hyla sarda (assembly GCF_029499605.1). NCBI lineage: Eukaryota > Metazoa > Chordata > Amphibia > Anura > Hylidae > Hyla > Hyla sarda. The sequence continues at coordinate 72,587,125 of NC_079197.1, read as the reverse complement.
AAGGGGGGGCCTGCTGTCTATAAGGGGGGGGCTGCTGTCTATAAGGGGGGGGGGCTGCTGTCTATAAGGGGCTGGCCTGCTGCCTACAAGGGGGGACCCTGCTCCCTGTCTACATGGGGTGGGGGGCCTGCTGTCTGTAAGGGGGACAAGAGGGAGCATTGTCTACAAGGGGGGGGGGGCTGTTGTCTACAAGTGGGACACGGGAGGCGCTGTCTACAAGGGGGACAAGAGGGGGTGCTGTCTACAAGGGGGGATGCGGTCTATAGGGGGGCTGCTATTAATTTCTGCAGCTATCTATACTACCTACTATTAAAGGCAATCTTACAGCAGAGTCACCTGCACTAACTTCAATTTGTATGTAGATAGTGCAGGTGACCCGGTTTCTACCACTGCTCACCATGTGTACGTCAGCGCAATCGCTCCGGAGACATCGTTTTCGCCGCCAATGCAAATTCCCTGTTCTGTCCAATGGAGAAGAGAGAAATCTTGGCTTCTACTACAGCAGCCTCCTCCATTGTACACAACAAGGAACCCACCTATCAGCATGGAAAGCAGCGCCAGAAACCGGGTCACCCTGGTGTCAGATTCCCTTTAAAACAAAAGTACTCGTACTTGGTATCGGCGAGTACTAGAATTAAAGTATCGGTACTCGTATTCGGTCTTAAAAAAATGGTATCGGGACATCCCTAATTATTTCGACAAGCCAGAAGGCTATTGGAACAATGGTCCTCATTTTTTAAGAGCTAAGTGTAGTTTTATTTGTAGGTTTTTTGTTCCCGACAGATATTTTTCCATGGTATTTACTAATTTGACACTTTTTCCTGCATTTTTTTACACCTGCTCTGAATTGTCAGGTTTTCCAGAGCGCAAATTCAGCACATTTTATGTGAGAAAATTTGGGATTTTTCAAAACTGTCTAGGACACGATTCCTTTGCAGGGACACGCTCTCTTTCCAGAAAGCATTACGGTCAGGACAAATCAAAGTCCTGACTGTCATGCATTAAAACATTGTGACCTAGTCTAACAATTTAGACTCATTTGTTTGATATGGTTCTCTCTATCTACTTTTAGGAAATCTGATATACATTTAGGTCAATTTTAAGCAGAAATAAAGAAAATTCTGAAGGCTTTACAAACTTTCATGCACCACTGTATGGTTGCATCAAAATAGTTTGCAAAATGTTGCAGATTTAAATTCAGGGAGCGCTAAACGTCTCAAAACATAAAGAGTTTTGATTTTAGAAATGTTATAATGGAATGTAAGTACTAAGTTTTCTGTATACTTTGTGCATCATTTTCCCTTAGCTCCCAAGATCCCAAGAGGAAGAGCTTATGTCCTTCTCAAGTAAAGATCAAGCAGCTTATTACTGTTTAGGCCCTAGTACAGATTTGATATATGGGGGGGGGTTTCCTAACTTTCCCCCAACACATCATTTCAGGGCAGAGAAGGATGAGGCATGTTGGATTTCCATTGCCCAATCTCAGTCCTTTCCATTGTCCAATCTGGCAGTGGCCTACCTCTCTCCATTTAGAACACTTGAATCCTCAGCCGAGCTAAATTCTCATGTGTATGGAGTAGACAGGAGAGATAGCTGTCAACTGAACAAACATTTGGCCAACAGCTATTGATATATGGCCACCTTTACCATATAACTATTAGATTCTATTTTGTAACAAGCAATTTGTCTATATGATCACCACATGACCAAGATAGTTTTTCATCCTCTGTAAAGGAGCAGTAAAAAAAAGTTGGGGCGCTCTCTCGTGGATGATGGGGGCGTGGTGAAATTGTCAAGAACCACTGCACTCTGGGTGGTGTGATGACCCGCCGAGGTTATCAACAGGGACAGTACCTCACCTGGCGAGTGTAAAGTGTAAAGTAATAGCGGCAGTTGTGCTGCTCGAGACCTCCTGTCTGTGACCGCGAGGGGGTACGGAAATATTACAACCAGGAAAAGGAGAGTAGAAAATGGGGATACTAGACGAGCGCTTCTGCTAGAATAAAAGGATGTGGAACGCTAATAAAGCACAGGACAGTTTATTGTGGTTTAGAACAAACGGACAACGCGTTTCGGCACCAGCATGTTCCTTCTTCAGGTCCATAAAATAAATGATTTCGGCGTCCTGAAGCCTATGGTGTGCTGTGGTGGCCACGCCACCACAGCACACCATAGGCTTCAGGACGCCAAAATCATTTATTTTATGGACCTGAAGAGGGCACATGCTGGTGCCAAAACGCATTGTCCGTTTGTTCTAAACCACAATAAACTGTCCTGTGCTTTATTGGCGTTCCGCATCCTTTTATTCTAGCAGTAGCGCTCGTCTAGTATCCCCATTTTCTACTCTCCTTTTCCTGGTTGTCATCCTCTGTAAGCAAGCAGTAAAGGTTTCCTTTGAATCACTGCAAGCAGAGATCTAGCGAGACATGAGGAATAAATACACAAAGTATATTTTAAAACTGTATAACTTATTATACTGTAATTGTGTGTTCTTTTACAGTTAAAAGCAGAATCCCCTGCTTAAATACAGTGAGACCTTTCCAAAAGACCACCTCTTTGCAAAGACCATCTCTTATCAGGACCATATTTTGTGTCATTTTCAGTTTACCATTACCATGCATTATACATAGTGTTAATTTTAGGCCACTTTTTGATGCAAGTGTGGGTGGTCTTCTCAAAGAGATTTCACTGTATGTAAATTTTTCTGGGGAACATGAGACCTAGAGATGTAAGATAAATTAGTGATCAACAGGCAATCCTTTTTGTACATAACTACACTAATGAACATTTCAGACAACATTTCCCAATTCCAAAATAGGTATCCTGTGCTCAGTATCCAATGACAACATTGCGGCACCCTCAAGGGTGGAAGCCCTGAACCAGCAGGGAACAGAAGAGGTAATATAGTTGTTTATTTTTCTCCACTTTCTTACAAAAAAGATATATATATATATATAATGGCTATTTTCATTGCCTTAAATAACTATTAACAATTTTCCAAGCAATGTGGGAAAGCAGTGTAACATTGCCAGCATTGCTGCATCATGACATCACATGGCATTACTGCTCATCCTTATGCACACAGTGCCAAAACTCCAAAGCTTACTTGTTACTAATAAGAGTGATGTGCCAGCAGCAATATGCAGTCTGGCAGTAATCTTGATACATCTGAAACTGCAATTATTTGGTTGTCCTATTTATTTAAGGCCATCTGCAGCTGAAAACAATGTATCCCCTATCAGCAGGTGAGGGGATAAGTGTTTGATCACGGAGGGTCCGAATGCTTGTGATGTCCCTACGTGCGCTACCTCCCTGCGGCCCCTGCATTTTTTAAGTTAACGCGGGGCGCAGAAAGGTAACCGAGACATCCTTGTGTCCCGAAAAGATCTTTTGGGACACAAGGATTTCCCGAATGTGACGGGGCCCTCTGCAATTGCCCTGGGCCCCCATCCCCAGGGGGCCCCCTGCAGGCTGCTTAGTGGTGGACCCCCCCCTGGATTGCCCTGCAATTGCCCGGATTGCCCCGCCCTAATGCCGGCCCTGCCTACAGCTGTTGCATTAGTTGCAGTTTGATCTCTCTCCCACCAAGTGATCGCTCCACCCACTGAAGCAGACAGGCTCCCTGTCATCAGCTGACTAGTGAGTCAGGTTTCGGCTGCACTGCAACCTGGGAAAAATCTGAGTCAACAGTCATTTTGTATGCTGTTAAAAATAAATGTTAGGGTGAAAATCACAGAAGAATTGTGAGAAAACCGTCTCATACAGGTACCGACACTATAATAGGAACTACACTACCTTTACAGCCCCTGTAGCAGAGTCAAATAAAAAAAAAATCCTGGAATACCTCTTTAATGATTGTGTTTTGAAAAGTCATGGAACTAACGTATTTATCGGCATATAACACGAACTTTTTAGGCAAAATTTTTTAGCACAAAGTCTACCTGTGTGTTATACGCCGTTAAGCCGCTGCAGCTCAATGATTTAAAGCGGGCGCTTTAAATCAATGAACTGCAGCGGCTTTGCAGGTGCAGAGACGGCCAGCACTGCCGGCTTCTCTGCCCCTGCCTGTCCTGGGGTCTAGAGCCCTGCTGCCGACCCTTCTCTCCCCCTGGATATCGGTGCCGCTGCCCGTTCTCTCCCCCTGGGTATCGGTGCCGCTGCCCGTTCTCTCCCCCTGACTATCGGTGCCGGCACCCCATTGCCGGCGCCGATAGCCAGGGAGAGAGAAGCGGTGCCGGCAATGGGGCAGCAGCGCCGACAGACAGGGGGAGAGAAGGGGCAGCGGCACCCATTGCCGGCGCCGCTGCCCCGTTGCCTCCCCCATCCCTGGTTGTATAATTACCTGTTGCCGGGGTCGGGTCCGCGCTGCTTCAGGCCTCCAGTGTGGCGTCCCCTGCGTCATTGCTATGCGCTGCACGGTGCAATGACGTCACGCTGCCCTTTCTCTCCCCCTGTCTGTCGGCGCCGCTACCCCATTGCCGGCGCCGATTCTCTCCCCCTGACTATTGGCGCCAGCAATGGGGCGCCGGCACCGATAGTCAGGGGCAGAGAACGGGCAGCGGCACCGATAGTCAGGGGGAGAGAACGGTTAGCGGCGCAGATAGCCAGCGGGAGAGAAGCGGCGGCAGCAGGGATCTAGACCCCAGGAAAGGCAGGGGGAGAGAAGCGGGCAGTGACAGCCTCTCTCCCCCTGCCTTTTCTGAGGGTGTATCGGGGTATACACATGCATACACATGCATCCTCATTTTACCAAGGATATTTGGGTAGAAAACTTTTTTTTTACCCAAATATCCTTGGTAAAATGAGGGTGCGTGTTATAGGCTGGTGCGTGGTATACCCCGATAAATACGGCTATTAATCATTTAACATATTCAGGATATTGGCAAATATTAAAGATTATTCCATTCACTTACTGCAGGCAAAGAATTCGGCCAGGAAATACAGAACTATTTATTCCATTAAACTGGTGCCTTACCTGGTTTATGGCAAAATCTGGGGCAAGTTTCAGACTAGAGCCTTGCACAAGACTGGTTTCTTAATCCAGCTCCCGCCGGATTTCTGGCCATTACCGCTAGCTCCCACAAGATGTGTGTTCCACTCTTGGCATTTCAGAGGTTTGCAGGACTGCGCTAGATTTTGTGGGACCTTTGCAGCTTAAAAGCAATATGACTGGATTGCCCTCAGATAGCGGTGGATAAAGTATAGCAATCCTGTGTTGAAATACGTGACTCAATAATGTGACTTCTCCATATCAAATGAATTCTGGATGCGGGCCTTCTCTGGTTATTATCACGCCTTTATTGAACAATTCTCCCTATGGTTGTCAATCTAGAATTTTAGATTACTATGTATATTATATGATTCACGGAGTGTTATTATATCCAGTCTAAGCTTCTAATGACATTTGTCCGCTTCTGGAATTGTTCTTGCTTTTTTTGACTTTTATTTTCTTTTTGTTGCTTTTTTGTTCTAAAATGTTACTTTCTTACATTGGCTGACTTGCTTACTGCATGTTGATATTTTCAATACAAATTCATTGAAAAGAAATACTGCACTGCCATATGATCACAACTATCCGTGCTTATTTGAATTCCTCATTATTATTAACTCATACAAAGTTAATGGTCTAAATAGAAAAGAGCAAAGATAGCAAAACATAAAATGGGTCCTTTATTATGGTGCTGGGCAGAGGGGGCCTTAAAACTTTTAGCATCTGGTTTCCCCCTACCTGGGCCTATGAGAAGGAGGGGACAGCAAAGCAGTGGGGTGAATCATGGGAAATACTTGATATTTCCCTCTAACAATAGCAGTTTTAGGTTCAGGGTGGGGAGACTCCCTGGTTTGGCAGACCAGTTGTAATTTTAAAAAACGATTCACAGGAACCATGCAGAACCATCTGGATCCTACCTTTGGGACTGGTTGTCATTCTTCTACAGAGGGAATTATGCAAATGTTCTGCCTTCTCAATAGCAAAGGGAATGAGATCAATCAGGGCTGTGTTCCCTCTCTCCGAGGGCCCAAGAGTAGCCACATGGTCTGCCTCTATGGTAAGTACTCCTTTGATAAAAGACTCTTCAATGTGAATGAACATTTCAATTCTCACTATTTTTTTTGTAGACTCTAAATAGCATAATGGATGTTATTGTTACCTTTTAAACTGCTTGAGGAATATGCCAATATTCATGCTTCTCCTTGAATCAAGCAAAAAGACCTGCAGAGGAAATGATGAGACATGAAAGAGATATCCCACACCTGCACAAGCTGCCTACTGCTCATCTCCGCTTCATGTAGTAGCCTGCCCTCCGTATATTCATGTACCAGCCTGTTCTCTAAGAACTCCCATTTCATAACATCTTTTCATGCCAAGAACAGCATTGTGCAGTATTCTACCGCAAACCCAGGTTTCCTATGGGAACATCAAAAACTTTATTATTAAAAGAGAAGTTAACCTGTCCTGAACAATAGAAAGAATCTCTCTCCCTCTCCTGGGATAACACGCCACCCGCACATTTCACATGGTATCCCTATCACAATCGCATGAAGTCATTTGTCACCCTGTTCTAAGATAACTGAATTATACATAAACAAGAGCATCTCCCTCTAAAATAAAAAGAACTAAAGGGGTTGTAAGAAATAGAAAAACTTGGATGCTTACAGCAGGAGACATTACCACTGGACGAGGGCTGAGGTGCAAGAACATGAACAGCTTATATACAACAAGGGTGCTGTTCCTGAAATAGGCAGCCTTGTATTTTTGTGCTTACTGCCATGTTGGGGAGAGGTGCGGGTAGAAATGAGAGGGCAGCAAGCAAATGGGCAGCAGCCTGGAGTCCCCGCATTCTGCCACTTTCCTCCAGCTAGGAGCCCAGAACTGACATGTATTTTGAGCCTGGGGCCCTGCTCCCACCCACTGCAGCCACCGATACTGGATAGATATTATATGGTATACATCCCTCAGCCAGGAGATTTTTTTTGCTATGGAGCCCCAGGGATTGTATATATGCCCCATGTGACAGGACAACAGTATCAAACATACCTACCTTTCTTAGTGTTTATAGGTTTGCCAAAACTTTATGATTATGACTTTCTCCCGGGCCCCTCCTCTCTCTAGCATGGATAATTGATGTATAGGACATTGATGTATAGGACATATGAGCAGGTGATCTGTGTGGGTGTGCTTTTGTTTTTTTGGACCCCCCCCCCAGAAAATCGTGCAGGGGGGCAGATCATGGGGATCATGCAGACTTTGCTGTATTATATGCTCCCTGGGTCAATTTAACCCAGGGAGGCATCCATAGCCAGTCACTCACCTCCGGAGCCTCCACAGGGATGAGACCCTTTTATTGTGGACTTGAGCCATGTCCTCAAGTCCACAATAAAAGGGTCTCATCCCTGTTTAAATTGCTCATTTTGCAATTTCCTACCGAGGACGAAGGAATTTACAAACCCAATGGACAATAAAAAATATGTCATCAGAGATTTTATTAATTGCCAGACATCAGGAGTGATATATGTGGCCCAGTGCAGATGTAGCAAGCTCTATGTGGGTAAAACCACACAACAGTTGAGGAGAAGGATATCCCAACATCTCAGCACTATCCGCACTGGAGCAGACACCCCACTGGCAAGACATGTTCGAATGACCCATAAAGGGGACATTCAGACCCTGAAATTTTGACATTAGGCCCTAGACATGGAAATCTGGACAGAAAATTACTCCGTGAGGAAGCAAGATGGATTCAGCGGCTCAAAACATTGAGCCCAAATGGATTAAATGAAGGGTTTACCTTCTCTGCGTTTATTTAAGTACAGTCACTGCCATTAAGTAGAAAGAGAGAAATATGTATACACACTTATCGTAACACCCGCCAAGCTGTCACTGTTGACGGGAGATGGATATGAGGGGGATGAATTGGCAGGGTCCATTAGATCTCCAATTAATGTGGCTATGAATCAATCATATGGATTAGGAAGATATAATAATATCCATAGATAGTGAAGGTGATGCATATAGATATAGATTTGTCTATTAATGCACATACCAATGAATGTGGAAGATATATAATTATCATTACCACTAGAATGTGAGAGGGGGATGTTCTGATGTAGCTATCATTTATAATCATGTGATTAATAACTGGTATGTGATTGGGAGATGGATTGGAATAAATCCCAATTATAGAACATCACGATGTGGGCATAATGTCCAATGGCATAAACCCAACATATTACTATGATATATACTACAGAATATAATATGATATTACATGCATTAAATGCATGAAGTTGAATACATGAAGTCTAATAACTCCCCCGTCTCGATAAATAAACATAGAGTCGAATGAAGAATTAATGAATCTCTTATTCTTATACAATCATACCATAAGTGGTGTCTTGCCCTATGAAGATGATTAAATCTAGAACATTGGCATCATACAGACTCTATTGCACACCCCCACTGCATGTGGAGACACATGGATAGCCCGGAGTATCAGTGGAGACTAAGTCCCTGCGCATGTGAAATCGCGCATCTCTGATATAGGAAGCAGGATCGTCTGTTGATGTAAGCCCGGATCCCGTGGAGACTAAGTTCTTGCGCATGTGAAATCGCGCAGCCCCGCTGTAGGAGGACACAGCGGGAATAGCTGCGAGGCTAAGAATTGGCGCAGGGGTCACGGCGCAGTAATGAAGATAATTGAAGTTCTGGCGCAGGGGTCACCGCGCCGCACGTAAACGATCATGTGATACATCACTATAGTAACAACTAAACAATGATGTGGATTGGTGAAAACAAAAACACAGTTATAGGTGGAGAGACAGATCCATCAGAAATAGTGCGTCGTGATTGGATATAATTACGTCCTGCCAATCAGAGATGAGTACTCCCCCAACAGTGACATCACAATAGGAGGTTATTTAAACCCCTGAATTGGCGTTCCTCGCTCAGTGCCCTAAAACCTCTTGACAAAGCCGTATAGTACGGCGAAACATGTCGAGGGGGGCCGCGAGTAGGTTTTAAATACAGTGCACACTCTTCCCTTACAGTGCGCATACTGCAGACGCGCACAGATAGATGGAGATACAGTGATGCCAGAATGGCACTCTAACAACTAATACTATGGGAAGAGAAACACGCTGATACTTTTAACCCATTAGTTCTTTGGTGTTTTTGTGTTCAATAAAGATTATAGTATTTTAATATATGGGAAATACAGGGGATTAGTGGATCACCTCTTTGGTGATCTTTTGGTTAATTAGTAAGAGTAACCGATATCATTTGTAGTTTTTTTTTTTTACAATGCAAAAAATCATGAAATTTTTTAAAAATTAAGATTTGTTGCTATTTTAACACTAATAGGTTGCAAATATTTGTACTTCCTGACCAAATAGTTTATGAAACTTATACTTTCAGATGTCTACTTTATTTTGACAGCATTTTTTTGTTTTTAATTAACATTTTAAATTAATTAGAAGCCTAACAATTTAACTTGAAATTTGGAAAATTTGGAAAATTTGAAAAGTGCATCTTTATTTTATGTGCTGTGCAAGGTTTGCAGAAATTTGAAGGTGGTAGAACATAGGATGCCCCCCAAATGACCCCATTTTAAAAACTAGACCCCTCAAGGTATTCGCTCGAGGGTACAGTGAGTATTTTAACACCATCGTTTTTTGGCAGGAATTATTACAAAGTCAGTGTTAAAAATTAAAAATTAGCAATTTTTCACAAATGCATAATTTGTGGGGAATATTTTTTGTACATCACTTCTGATATTGCAAGAAATGTACCCTATATTTTATTAAGCTGCTCGGCCCGTGTGTGGAAATACCCCCGCTTAGGCCATATTTGGTTCCTTGGCCGCGTGGTAGGACCCCAAAGGAGATGAGCCCCCTTTGGCTTTCAGGGCATCATTATATGAATAGTCCCCATTCATACTGCGTTTCTGCAGTATAGGTGTCTGTTGTCATGTCAAAAAAGGGATGTCAATGAATGGAGCTGCTACAGTATACATCAGCATCACTCTTTTTGACATGATGCTGACGGATACCTCTAACACTGCGGAAACGCATTATGAATGGGACGCAGTGTAGGGTCACATAGAGAGCATCCGCAGCATATTTCACACCGCGGATGAGGATGAGATCACTGCTGTGGCTGGGTAGCTCAGTGTGTCCGCTCATGACTTCCGGCGGGAAATCCGACGCTATTAGTGGATAGTGTTGCTCGCGAATATTCGCAATTCGAATATTATTCGCGAATATCGCATATTCGCGAAATCGCGAATTTCGCGAATATAGCGCTATATATTCTTAATTACGAATATTCGTTTTTTTTTTTCTTCACAGTACACATCACAGTGATCACCCCTCTCTGCTTCCAGCTTGTGTGGTGTAAAGAAGGCTGTAATACTACTGTGTGAGACTGGCGTGCGGAAATTCGCATATGCGAAAATTAGCATATGCTACTATTCGCATATGCGAATTTTCGTATATGCTAATTTTGTATATGCAAATTTTCACATATGTTAATTTTCGCATACGCGGATTTGCGCATATGCGAAAATAAAACGAGGAGATAATGAATATGCGAATATTCGCGAATATATGACGAATATTCGTCCATATATTCGCGAATATTCGCGAATTCGAATATGGCCTATGCCGCTCAACACTATTAGTGGACACACAAAGCTACCCAGCTGCAGCAGGGAGCTCATTATTGTGACTGTTGGCGGGCATCCGTAGCGTAATATGCTGCAGATGTGCGCCGTGTGATCCTAAACATACATTTTTATTTTTCATTATATTTATTTAATAAATGTATTTTTATTATTTTTTTTACACTTTTTTTATACTTATTGAGGGACATTTATCAATGTTTGCTTATGTATTCTTTTTTTGTTTAGTAATTTTTTCCTTACTTTTTTTATTGCTTATGTGTGACTTATTTATCAACTGGTTTCAGCCTGTTGATAATATTCTTTCACGTAAGCAATTTTTCCTTTTTTACTTTGGTAGTAGCTTTTTCTGCTCCATGTTTGAGCTGGAGTAAATTTAGTCAATTTTTAACCCTGTTGCGACTTTTTTTTGCGCAGTTGCGACTGTCGCAGTTAATAAATACCTGACTACCCGTAGTCCATTTTAAAATTATTTCTACGTAGTTAATTTTTGGAAAACTTGCTTTTCTCGCTTTCCAGTCAAAATGTCGCACGAAAAAACAAGTAGTCGCAGTTGCGACAATTTTGCGACAATTATAGTAAAGAAAACCTGACTAAACCCGTTGATAAATGTCCATAATTGTTGTTACACTTATTTATTTTATATTTTTTTCACTTTTTTTTTAATGCTTTGGAATACTTAGTATTCCAAAGCATTGCAGATATATTTTGTTTTATACTAGCAGGCAGCATATGAGGACGTGCCTCTGGCAATAACCGTGGCAGACCTGGGGGTCCTAGTAAAGACCCCCGGCTGCCCAGGTAAGCAGCAGCACCCCGCGATAGTTGCGGGGTGCTACAGGAGAGAGACAGAGGGAGCCCCCTCCCTCTGTCAAAACTCCTTACAGCGCAGTCGCTTCCGACTGCGGCTGTAAGGGATAAACTGCCGGGACCGAAGTTTACTTCGTTCCCGGCAGTGCTGCAGGGTCCCGGCTGTGTGTTACAGCCGAGTCCCCGCCGCGATCTCGTGGCTGCACTGGGCAGCACCCACGAGAACCAAGGACGAGTATAGAAGTCCTGGTGCCTAAACGGCCGCCAAACAGGACGTCTATACTCATCCTTGGTTGTTGTTGGGTTAAATGGATGATCGGATCGCCCGCAGCGCTGCGATCCGATCATCCATCATGGCGGATTTTTACCGTGAAGTGTACAGTGTGAAAACAAAACCCTCCAAAATAAGCAAAATTGTGGTTTTGATTTAAATTTCCTCCCTCAAATTTTTTTTGGGGGTTCGCCGTACATTTTATGGTAAACTGAGAGGTTTCATTACAAAGTACAATTGGTCACGCAAAAAACAAGCCCTTATATGGATCTGTAGATGGAAATATAAAAGAGTTATGGATTTTAGAAGGCGAGGAGGAAAAAACAAAAACGCAAAAATAAAATTGACCTAGTCCTTAAGGTTAAAATGGGCTTGGTCCTTAAGGGGTTAAGGAGTTGGTTATCATGTTATTCAGGTTCAATGCCAGGTCCTGTCCCATCCTGAGCCACAAGTTGTTCATATGTTGAAAAGTGTGTTTGTTTACTTGGCCATCCAGGGTGTGACAACGGAACTTATAAAAGAGGCAAAATTAGCTTTTTTTATTTAATTATGCGTGACAGATATCGATTCCATATATTTTACATATATTTTACATTTTTGCCTTTTTCTATGAGAAAACTACTTTTCAATGCAATTTTAAGTGGTTTTCCTATAGGGGTTTTACTGTATACAAAGATAGTATTATTACTTCCAAGGCCCCAGGAAGATGCTCCTTTGTTACAGATTTATGGACAGATTTTGGACTGGCTATAACCTACAAGGCTGACAAGTAGCTATTTCTGCCCTACTGTGACTAAGAGACTGCCATGTTTGTCTACTGCTCCTACAGAAGAATCGGCTGATGCCTCGTGGGGTGCAAGTAAGGACTAGAGATATCACGAATTGTTCGCCGGCGAACAGTTCCCGGGGAATTTTGCATGTTCGCGTTCGCATCTGTGAAGTTTGATCCGCCCCCTATACTTTAACATTGCAGTAAACTTTGACCCTGTGAGTCAGAGTCAGCAGACACATTACAGCCAATCAGCATCAGTCCCTCCCTTCCAGACCCTCCTACCTCTTGCACGGACGCCATTTTACCCTGATTCAGCATGCTGCAGGCTTAGGAAGTGGAGGGTCAGAGAAGCTGCTCCTGCTGGGAAAGCGATAGCTAGGTTGCTGCTAGGTGGTGTATTCAGGGTCCAGTTTACTCCTAAAGCACTAGTGTAACATTTGCTTTAAGGACAGCACCCAAAAAAGCCCTTTTTAGGACTGAAAGATATCAGTCCTGGTTGGGAGGGAACCGCTGGTTAAAAGGGGTACCCCAGAATCAAACTTAAGTTCCTTCAAGCAACTAGCTACTACAGTATTCAAAGGGCTGAAAGATATCAGTCCGTGAGTCTTGCAACAGCTGGAGGCACCCTGGTTGGGAGGGAACCGCTGGTTAAAAGGGGTACTCCAGAATCAAACTTAATTTCCTTCAAGCAACTAACTACTACAGTATTCAAAGGGCTGAAATATATCAGTCCGTGTGTTTTGCAACAGCTTGAGGCACCCTGGTTGGGGACCACTGCATAAAAGGGGAACTCCGCTGGCAAGCTTTTTTCTTTAAAGCAACTAACTACTACAGTATTCAAAGGGCTGAAATATATCAGTCCGTGTGTTTTGCAACAGCTGGAGGCACCCTGGTTGGGGACCACTGCATAAAAGGGGAACTCCGCTGGCAAGTTTTTTTGCTCATTGTCACACTAGTGCAAATCACATTAGGTGTGACAGTTGTGCAAATTTAAAAAAAAAGACCTTTTTTGGCTGTTAAATAAAATCAGTCGTCACTGTTAGTTCACGTCACAGTTGCCATTTTTCTTGCCTGCAGGGCAAATTGTGTCAGCCTAGTGCAAATCACATTTGGTTTGACACTTGTGCAAATTTAACCAAAAAAATGACAGGCAGAGGAAGGCCACCCCGCAGGGGCCGTCGTGGTGCTGGGATTCCCTTTGGCCCTAGAATGGCCAGTGTTCAGAGGCCACGTACCCTGAACCCCCAAAGTTCTGAGGACTTAGTTGACTGGCTATCACAAGACACCCAATCTACTACAGCTTCCGCTCGGAACCTTGACACACCGTCCTTCTCCTCCTCTAGCTTAGCTTCGGGCACCTCTCATGCTACCACTTGCCTGCCTGCCGCCACCACCAACACTAGCACCACAGCAGCTTTACTTGATTCGTCAGAGGAGTTATTTACACATCAGTTTGAAGACATGAGTGATGCGCAACCATTATTGCCAGAGGATGTAGTTAACAGGGATATGTCTCAGTCAGGCAGCGTTACACACATGGAGGTACGGTGTGATGATGATGTTGTACCCGCTGCTGCTTCCTTTCTTGAGGTGTCAGATAGTGGTGAAGTTGTTGATGATGACGATGTGTCCGTGGATGCCACGTGGGTGCCCGCTAGAAGAGAAGAACAGGGGGAAAGTTCAGATGGGGAGACAGAGAGGAGGAGGAGACGAGTTGGAAGCAGGGGGAGGTCGTTGCAAGGAGCTAGTGGCACAGTCAGACAGCATGCATCGGCACCCGGGGTCAGCCAGACGGGACGCCAATCAACGCATGCTGTTGCCACCACCAGAATGCCGTCATCGCAGAGCTCAGCAGTGTGACATTTTTTTGTGTGTCTGCCTCTGACAACAGCGAGGCCATTTGCAACCTGTGCCAGAAGAAACTGAGTCGTGGGAAGTCCAACACCCACCTAGGCACAACTGCTTTGCGAAGGCACATGATGTCACATCACAAACGCCTATGGGATCAACACATCAGTACAAGCAGCACACAAAGTCAAAGATGCCATCCTCCTCCTGGTCCAGCATCTTCAGCCAGGTCCACTGTGCCCTCCTTGCCCCCTCTCAACCATCCGTCTCTCGCCTTGAGCAGTTACTGCTCATCTGCCCACAGTCAGGTGTCTGTCAAGGAGATGTTTAAGCGCAAGAAGACAATTTCTCAAAGTCACCCCCTAGCCCGGCGTCTGACAGCTGGCTTGTCGGAACTGCTAGTCCGCCAGCTTTTACCATACAAGCTGGTGGAGTCTGAGTCCTTTAAAAAAAATTGTAGCCACTGGGACACCACAGTGGAAGGTACCCGGCCGAAATTTTTTTGCACAAAAGGCAATCCCCAACCTTTACTCCATTGTGCAAAAGGAAATTATGGCATGTCTGGCACACAGTGTAGGGGCAAGGGTCCATCTGACCACTGATACCTGGTCTTCAAAGCATGGTCAGGGCAGGTATATCACCTACACTGCGCATTGGGTAAACCTGGTGACGGCTGCCAAGCATGGAATGCGTGGCTCTGCAGAGGAGTTGGTGACACCGCCACGACTTGCAGGCAGGCCTGCTGCCACCTCCTCTACTCCTCATACTCCATCCTCTTCCATAACCTCCTCAGCCGAGTCCTCTTCCACTGCTGCGTCTTGCTCCACATCACCGGCACCCCCCCCCCCCAGCTCCACAAGTGCTATTCCACATCCCTGATACGGCAGTGTCACGCCATCTTGGGGTTGACTTGCCTCAAAGCGGAGAGTCACACCGCACCAGCGCTCCTGCATTATAGAGTCTTGTGGACTTTATGATGACTTTATGATAATTTAAACTTGAATTTTCAAGAGTACTAACCATTACACAAAGGAACGCTTGTTGCGTGTGATTTTTTTACTTAAATTTTCAAAAGTAGAATACAGAGAGGGAAGAACTCTTTCTTTATTTGATGAAAAATTTTATTTAGAAAATAATTTCTTTGTCTGTTTCCCCATCCTGCATTATAGAGTCTTCTGGACACTTGGATATGCGCTTGTTCTTATATTTCAGCCATGTGTACATGCCTAATTTTTCTGGCCTCTGGTGCTGCACTTTTTCTGCTGCTGCAATTTTTCTGGCCGCTGCTTTCATCTTGATTTGATGAAAAATGTTATTTGGAAAAGGATTTCTCTGTGATTTTCACCGTCCTGCATCATAGAGTCTTCTGGACTTTCTGATAATTTAACTTGAATTTTCCAGAGTACTAACCATAACACCAAGGAACGCTTGTTGCGTGTGATTTTTAAACTTAAATTTTCAAAAATAAAATACAGAGAGGGATGAACTCTGTTTCTTTATTTGATGAAAAATGTTATTTAGAAAAGAATTTCTTTGTCTGTTTCTCCATCCTGCATTATGGAGTCTTCTGGACTCTTGGATATGCGCTTGTTCTTATTTTTCAGCCATGTGTACATGCCTAATTTTTCTGGCCTCTGGTGCTGCACTTTTTATGCTGCCGCAATTTTTCTGGGCGCTGCTACAGCTGCGGCTGCAACAATACCAAATTTTTGACCCATGTGTACATGCCTAATTTTTCTGGTACTCTCTGCTGACATCTCTGTCCATTTTAGCAACCGTGCATATTGGATGTATGGTAAGGGTAGCATGGTGGCTCAGAGGTTAGCTCTGCTGACTTGCAGCGCCGGGGCCTTGGTTTCAAATCCCACCATGTGCTGCCTAAAGGGGGGCTCTAACTATGTGCTGCCTAAAGGGGGGCTCTAACTATGTGCTGCCTAATATGGGGGAATCTATGTGCTGCCTAAAGGGGGGATCTAACTATGTGCTGCCTAATATGGGGGAATCTGTGTGCTGCCTAAAGGGGGGCTCCATGTGCTGCCTAAAGGGGGGCTCTAACTATGTGCTGCCTAACATGGTGGATTCTATGTGCTGCCTAAAGGGGGGATCTAACTATGTGATGCCTAAAGGGGGGATCTAACTATGTGATGCCTAAAGGGGGGATCTAACTATGTGATGCCTAAAGGGGGGCTCTAACTATGTGCTGCCTAACATGGGGGAATATATGTGCTGCCTAAAGGGGGGATCTAACTATGTGATGCCTAAAGGGAGGCTCTACCTATGTGCTGCCTAAAGGGGGGATCTAACTATGTGCTGCCTAATATGGGGGAATCTATGTGCTGTCTAAAGGGGGGAATCTAACTATGTGATGCCTAAAGGGGGGAATCTAACTATGTGATGCCTAAAGGGGGGGCTCTATGTGCTGCCTAAAGGGGGCTAAAGCACGTTATTCCAAACCATTTAGGAATAATAGGTGATTTATGCCCTTTATGGATTAAAACCAGACTCTGCATCAACTATGTAATTTGCCATGGATCCCACTCCGGCACGCCACAGTCCAGGTATTAGTCCCCTTGAAACAACTTTTAAATCACTATTGTGGCCAGCAAGAGTCCCTGTGGGTTTTAAAATTCACCTGCCCATTGAAGTCAATGGCGGTTCACCCGGTTCGCCGGTTCGCAAACTTTTGCGGAAGTTCGCGTTGGCGGTTCGCGAACCCAAAATTTTATGTTCGCAACATCACTAGTAAGGACATTATACATTAAGCAATGTTCAAGGTTGTGCCTCCTGCCTTGGAAGATCTGAAGTCCCCTTGTTGTCTAAGTTGTGATGTTCTACAGTAAAGTTAAAAAAATCTGCATCCTTTGTTTGGCAGAAACTTATTGCACTGCCGCCTAAAATGCCAGTCAGTGATCCACATGGTATATACTGCCCTGACTTCAGACTGTGCAAATCCTATCTTGATACTAATGATGTAATGACTATTTATACGATGTAATCATGCAAAAAAATGTGATTATAACAAAAATTGGCCGCCTGTATTTGAGATGTACATGTAGTCCCTAGATGGCTTTGTCTGTGTGGTGGCCCAGTACGGGAGGTGTTATCACAGGCTCCTGCTGTCCTATCAGGCAGCCTCCTTCAGTGTCTCCAAGGCCCTTCTGCACTTTTTTCCCCATTGTAAATATGTTTTACCATGTAAAGTGTTATAAAATGTAATGTTGCTTTAAGAATTATACCATGTGATATATCATGTGATTGTTACCCAGGAGGTACCAGTGACCAGGTGATCAAAGAAGTGACCTATGGGCTCCCTGCTAGTCTCCCCCACATATAAGCCTTGGGTGGAGCTAGCTCTCGCTCTTTGAGCTCTGCTCTTCTGCTAAGCTGAGGTCCAGTGCAGTCACCTAGTGTGTGTGTTCAGAGTGTTGGAGACCTCAAAGTCCAGTCTTGCAGCCACCATCAAGTCAAATAAGCTAAAGTTACAGCTTTATGAGTCAAGTCAGTCCCGGTCATCTGTCAAGTCTGTGTGGTCTGCATTCAATTGTCCAGTCCTACTACAAGTCCCAGCAAGCCCTTAAGGTCTCTGCATCACTGGTCACCTCCTTGGGCCCTGGCTGAACTGTATAGACTTTACCGACTGTCTACCCTCCGTAAAGTTACTGTTGTCCGTAACTTGGCGTCGTAGTCTTTATTGCCCCCATGCCTAGCCCAGGATCCAGCCACATATCTTCGGGTGGTTATAGGATAAAACAACACCCTGGCGTCATGAATACAAGGGGTTACTGCCATCTCCCCCTAGGGTAACAACATCTGCACTGCACCACACACTCCGCGACCACATCTGCATTGCATCATATTGTCTTAAAGGGTACTCCGGTGGAAAACAATTTTTTTTCAAATCAACTTTTGCGAGAAAGTTATACAGATTTGTAAATTACTTCTATAAAAAATAAATGAAAAAAAAAGCTTAATCCCTCCAGTACTTATCAGGTGCCTCAAGAGGAAGTTCTTTTCTTTTTGACATTTTTTTTAATGTGTCGCCACAGTTCTCTGCTGACACCTCTGTCCATATCAGGAACTGTCCAGAGCAGGATAGGTTTGCTATGGGAATTTGCTCCTGCTCTGGACAGTTCCTGACATTGACAGAGGTCTCAGCAGAGAGCACTGTGGTCAGACAGAAAAGAAATTCAAAAAGAAAAGAACTTCCTCTGTAGCATATAACAACTGATAAGTACTGGAAGGATTAAGGATTAACTCTCTGATTTGAAAAAAAAAATGTTTCCATCAGAGAACCCCTTAAAGTCTAAATGCTTATAACCCACTAAGTTTCTTAATGTATCTATATAAAGTTTAAAACAATAGCAAAATTGTTTATAGTCAGGTCATGCCTGGGTTCCTTTAAATAATAATGTGGTTAAAAGCAAGAATGATCTTACTTCAGCGCAAAAATATGTTCCAAAACTGTGCAGTGGATGTGCCACGTGTGCCACAATGAACCCTGTCATGAAATGTATCATTCAGTGTACAGCCAAATACATTAATAGGATTACAGTGGTTTATTTGCTAAGACCTCATGCAACATAATATAACTATAATTGAAGACCCCTAAACAAATGTACTGCAATTATTTTAGTCTGGATAATCCAGGAGGAGCATGCATAGACAGCTTGTGGCTTCCAGCGGATGCTTCTAATGAATGATGTGTGTGAACAAGCACGCAGAGTGTTTTACTTTCTATAACACACAGATATAAATTGTGTAGGTATTATATGTGGGATAGGCCAGCTCATTCAAAAGATAGCATTTAAAGGGGTACTCCGGCCCTAATACATCTTATCCCCTCCCATAGACTTGCATTGATAGGGTGGGGCGTGACGTCACGATACTCCGGCCCTGTGGTTGTCACGATGCACACTCGGAGCCTCCAGTGCTGTGAAGAGCTTGCAAAGGTGGGTGCTGAATGACAGATTGCGGGGGTCCCCAGTGGCGGGACCCCCGCGATCAGACATCTTATCTCCCATCCTTTGGATAGGGGATAAGATGTATTGGGGCTGGTGTTCCCCCTTTAAAAAATAAATGCTGGGCAGGAGAAACTTCTGAGGGAGAGATTTCTCTAATTTCCTCACACACCCGATGCCTTCCAGCAGTCCTGATCTCAGCAGAACATTCCCAGGACCCCAGACATCTATCATGCCGGGAGTGGTTACACTATGTTTTGGTTGGTCACGAAAAGTGAGCGTCTGTCGGCTGCTATCAGGAACTGATAAAAATGCTGAAAGTTTCATAAGAAAGACAGACATGATGCTACTAACATTTTAGGAAGAACTGTAGGAGTCATTGGGTGCAAAAGCATAGGGTTAAAAGGTGCCTATACACATTAAACTAACTTGCTGCCACCAGTGGGTTCGGCCGACTGTTTAAAGATTATAGGGGTAAAAGAACAAGCGCTCCATAGGGTAATAATGATGATACCCGGTGTGAGAGAAAGAATGGTAACTGGGTGGTTGTGTAGATTCATACACAACAATGATAAAGGCACAAAAGCTGGTAGGTCGTCTGCTGCCCTCCGGTGAATAATGGCAAGAAATTGGAACGGATGGACTTCAATGGAAATAACCAGCTCACACGGCGCTGATCGACCAGGACACGATGTGGAAGATAAAAGTGGACTTTAATAACCAAGATGCAACACGCTTCGCTGCGCATGCGCAGCGAAACGCGTTGCATCTTGGTTATTAAAGTTCACTTTTTTTATCCTCCACATCGTGTCCTGGTCGATCAGCGCCGTGTGAGCTGGTTATTTCCATTGAAGTCCATCCGTTCCAATTTCTAAAGAGTATAGGGGGCCTCCTGATTTTTTCTACCCAATCTCATGGTTATGGTACAGATAAAGCTGGTGCAGTCTGTGCCAAATGTTCATGTGTATGGGGAGATAGGGAAAGATAAAGGTCAGCCGAACATACATATGCCCACCTTAATGAGTGACAGCTGGATACAAGGGAGCGGATACACTCTCACAAGTTCATCAATGCATGGACACTATTACAAAAAGTATCACAAATAAAGTCAATACCATCACAGTGGGTGAGCGGAGGATTTCTTTTTATAAAGTTACAGTGTATGTGTGTTTTTGTATGTGGGAGCTATATAAAGCTACCTAATATTTTACGTTACAGTATTTTTTACTTCTTCAGTCCGAAAAGAAGGGGCAGGTGGGGCTATTGATATCATGACAGCTGTCAAAGCTTACATTCTTTGGTCACAAAAAGCTAGATACTTTCTACAGCATTGTCAGTTTTCACAAACAAAATAAAATTAGTATAGTTTTCATGTGTTATTTACGTGTATCTTTAATGCTCTGGATAACAAAAGATAGATAGATAGATATTAGCAAGTTCAGAGGGTTTTCGTTACCTTGTTCAAACAAGCATCTCCAATCGAAACAGATCTACGTCGATCACAGGGTTTTGGCAGGACTTCTTCTTCCTGCTTTCCAAATAACTCCTCCATTTTCCCTGTGTCAATCTGCAGATCTTCCTGGAATGTTTCTGAGCTCCACAAACTAGTACGGCCCTTAACTTTCTCCAATGGAATAGCCTCCCAGTTAAAGTTCCTCAATCGTGATCGACGCTTTGGGTCACATTTTTGAAACAGACTTCTTGAAGAATCCGAGAAAGTATTGATAGGAGGAGGTGGGGGAGGGGGTGCAGGGATTTCAGGTGTAGTGTACCTTTCCAAGTCACTGTACAGGGCAGTAGCACTTTCTTTCTCTATGTCTTTGTCTATGGATCCCATATTCATGTTGATAATCATTGCATGGAAGGTCCTGGCAATGCTTTGCTGTTTTTAAGGCTTGGATCAAGGCTGGAACCTGCAGAATGGGAATAATAACCAGCAGATTGTCAGAAGAGGCTTCACATGGCTCATTGAGCAAAGGCACGCGTGGGATCCCTGTGAAAAGCTGTCAGAACAAGAGATAAACCACAGGAATTCCAACATTGACAAAAGAAAATGCACTTACTTCAGATATAAATGATTTACCAAATGTCTACACCTGAGAGGTTTACTGGGTGTTGAGTGGTATAACTACAGTACAACCAACACTCTACATGTCAATACCTATAAAGATCTCCAGTAGACAGCTGATCTCACTGACTGGTAACAGCTGCCCACCTCCCTCATCCTCTACTAGTTACACTTTCTTAATGTTCTTTTTTTAACTGGAAATTTCTCCTAAATAGTTGTTACCCACATTACGTCAATTCTTCCCTGTTCAGCTGTCACCAAAAATCTACAGCATAGAATTATTCTACAAACTACTAAGTGCTTCAGGGGATGTCAATGCTTTTAAAATCCTAATATCCTCTATCTATTAAGTGCTTCTTAGGATTGGTGTTATATTTCAGTATTATACCTGCCTACTCATAACACCTTAAGGCTAGGTTTCCACATGGGTATTTTCAATAGTGATTTTTACACACATTGGAATGATGAGAGTTGTAGTTGAGCAACAGCTGGAGGCCCCCTGTTTAGGAACACAATACCAGAAAAAGTCTGCTATTTTTATTATGTCTATTTTAAAATAAAAAGGCATGTTAAAATGTGAACAGAGCCTCACTTACCATCCTGGCTTTAGGTCCACCTCTAGTGTGGCTTCACCAGACCAGAACAAGAGCAAGGAGGGTAAGTGGAGGTCTCTGCCTACAGTATACATAAAGAAACATCTATAGATGACTATATATGTATATCCCCGCCCCCCCCCCCCCCCCCGCTAAGAGGTTAACTAGTGCTGTTAAAGGGGTACTCCGGTGGAAAACTATTTTTTTTTCCTGCACCGACACATTGCCTTAGAAGCAGCTAAGTGGGTGAGCAGTGTGGGGAACAGAAGTTTTTATTTTTTATTAATAGTCTACCCCAGCAAAATATCAAACATTTTTTAATCCCAGAATACCCTTATAGACGGGCAAACACAACATTTTGTGCATATTATGCTCCAAAATAAAATAAATGTAAACTTATGCACTTGGGCCATAGAAATAAAATGTACAATTATGTGCTAAATAATAAGCAACCCGGTAAAACTGCTACTGCTGAAAAGGGCTTGGGGGTATTGGTGGACAGTAAACTCAGCTTTTGTGATCAATGCCAGGCAGCTGCTGCCAAGGCTAACAAAGTCATGGGATGTATCAAAATAGACACAATTTCTCATTACAAGTACATCGTTTTGCCTCTGTAAAAATATGGAATTGTGTGTACAATTTTGGGCACCTATATGTAAGATGGACATGGCTGAACTGGAGAGGGTGCAGGGGTGACCAAGGTAATTGAAGGAGTACTCCAATCTTATTTTGTTATCCCCTCTCCATAGGCCAGGGCATAATAAGCTGATTGGTGGGGGTCCGACCACAGGGACCCACATTGATCCCGATAATGTGGACATTATTGTCTGGAGCACACTTCTCACCTCTCTATTTATTTTTTACGGGGCCATTGAACATTTCCAACTGCTAAATTGTTCGGCAGCACTATAGAGAATGGATGAAGCAGGGATGAATAGGGGACAACAAGTTGAGATAGGAATACTCTTTTACTCTAATCACAATGTACAAATATATACATGGACTGTACAGAGATCTTTCTAGGCCTATAATTGTGACAAGTGGCATACACTAAATCAAGACGAAAGAAGGTTTTTACGATCATCACAGACAGGGATTCTTTACTGTAAGTGCAGTGGACTATAGAACTGTCTGTCATACAATGTTGTGTGACTCATTTGATCAAGTTCAAGAGAGGCCATAAAAAATAAATATAAGATTATAAGCTATGGTTAATAGATACTTATGGTTGTCTTATTTGGAGTCTGCCTCATAAGGTTTTGTTTGTTTTTGGTTTCTTTTGAATCAATATTGTAGAGTTATAGGTTTAACTTGATGGAGTCTTGTCTCTTTTCAACCTTATCACCTATATGACTATGAAACAGGAACATTTAGAAAGGTATTAGCAACCAAGTAGATATATGTAAAATAATTCACAACTACATACTGTATATATGATATGTGGAGAAGATAAATACAATATGAACCTTTACTAGTACAATAAACATAAAGTACATTTAAAGCGTCAATGTAATTGACCTCCAGGCATGTCAAAAGTTTAGATTGCACCAAGTCTCAGAAATAAGACCCACTGCGATCATGAGTTCTAGCCAGGTGAAGTGTGCAGCAGGTAACATTTCCCTCCATGACCGTCAATCACATTTAACTCTTTCACAGCATTCGTCTATGAAGTAAAAGATTTGGATCGGGCAGCTCAGGTCAGATCCACAGATCATTTGCTGCTCATGTGCATACAAATGCGCTAGGGAGCTCTATATTTTTGGGTTGTTATATATTGCCATTTATAAAAAAAAATAAAAAAAATAAAAAGGGAGCCTGTGTAATCCATTTTTGTACAATAGTACAATATGACCTCAAATAATGTTAGAATACAGATAACTTCAATCTATTAAATAAATATAAATACTTCATTAAATGAAACGTTCTGCAACTTTCTAACCTAATGTGTTTGTCAATTAACATTATTGTTTACATCCAAAGGTTAAGGTCAGTAGGGACTGTGGTGGATTTTCCGCAGCATAAATTCCGCCGCAGAAAATCAGCTGCGGACAGCCAAGAAGAGCCCGCCCACTTTCAAATACGCAGCGGAAAACAGGCTAAAAAATCAGTGCGTGTGAAGGTACCCTTAGACTGGGTTTACATCTGTGTTGGAGGCTCCTTCTGCAGATGCCATCATTTTTGCCAAAAAACAATAGGGTGGTATTCAACAGTCTTGATGGAATCCAAATAACAACATTTTAAGTCAATTGGATCAATCAGACAACATTACTACCATCGTGCCATGGATCTAGCACTGGCATAATATTTTTTTGTTCCTAAGATGATATAGAAAATGTCAACCTAGCCCAATATACCTCACAGCTGGGAGTCTACAACAATTCTATACACCAGTGGTCTCCAATCTGCGGAACTCCAGATGTTGCAAAACTACAACTCCTAGCATGCCCGGACAGCCAACGGCGGTCCGCAGGTTGAAGACCACTGCTATACACATAGGCAGTCCTGTGTGGGTCTTCAGACTAGTACTTTATTGCAGACTATTAGGTAAGTTTTGAGATCCTGATGGATTCAGCTCGCAGAAGATTTGGGTCATTTGGTTACAGCTGTAGAAAACGTATAGAATACAGCAGCGAGAATCATTACATTAGTGGAAAAAGAAAATATCCATTTGCTGACAGCAGTCAGATCTCTTCTAAGTCATACACAATTGTAACAGAAAAGACATTAGAAGTTACAGAACTTATTATTATCCAATACATTTTACATTTTGCCCCAGATAAGGATGATAGTCTATATCAGTGGTCTCCAAACTGCGGACCTCCAGATGTTGCAAAACTACAACTCCCAGCATGCCCGGACAGCCACTGGTCTATATGATGAGAAATGTCTATATGGTGAGAAACCAAAATCTCGAAATTCTAGAAAATAGTTGCATCCTGCCTGGACTACTACTCCCCTCATGTCTAGCGCTTCTTCTCTCCATACATACCTTTGCTGAGTTATATCAGGACTACTTTTAAGTCATTTTAAGATGTGTAACTTTACATACACTGTAGGAAGTTTTGACTAAATTCAGCTACAATAAAAATAAGGCATGCTGCGACTTGTTGTTCCCTTAGAGATGCTGATTCTTGGATGTCAGAACCCTTTTCCCAGTATTGTTACCTGTGTGGCGTCCTCCTGTGATGTGTGGCTCTCGGGGGGGGGGGGGGGGGTGACAGGCTATGTGGCCCCCGACTCTCATGAGCTCTTTTCCACCGATCACATCTCTCTGGTGCTGGCACTGCAATGTCTTTTTGTTCTGTCTCTTCCAATCCGTCTGCCTTATAAGTCTATGTTGCTGCTGAGGCTGCTGCGCACTCTTCTGCTGTCATTACCCCCAGGATCGCTTCTCTCTGGTCTCCTTCCCCGGCTCCTCTGTGTCCTCACTTCTTCTCATTGATAAACAGATAAAACCGTACTAAAGCTCAGCAGCGGTGTGTGATCAGGACTCTGTAGTATCAGACATGTGCAGAAGAACTTCTCCAATCTGGTTGCCGTGTAACTGAATCCAATGTAGTACATAGAAATGTCCAGCATTCACATTGGTGTCCTCACTAAAATATATATATATATATATATATATATATATATAAATAACTGCAGAGTAACATCTCATACATTCCCAGCTACAAGGAGTACATGCAGCCTGAAATGTTACACAGAAAAAAGTCACAGCTCACCTCCCGAAGGGGAGGAGTCCCTTCACCAATCCAAATAGCCATTTAACTCTTTGTCCCATGTGGGCATGCATATAGCTTAGAGGACATGGTAAGTATAGTTATAGATAGAAAGCAAATGCAAAAACTAGAAGATACAATCAGAAAAAACAAAGAAAACTGAGAAGAAACAAGACATGCAATACTGGCGTATAAAGGGAAAAGACACAACTATAACAATCTTACAATGCATTCGGAAAGCCTTTAGACTCTGTCACTTTTTTCACATCATGTTATGTTTGCACCCTTGTGCTAAAATAAAAATACGTTTTCCGCCTATCCATCTGCACTCAATACCGTAAGGGTATGTTCAGACTGAGGAATTTGAGCGGAATTTACTCAAGTAATTCCGCTCACTTATTCCTTTCCAAATTGTTCTACAATGAAACTACCATAGACTTGAATAGACTTTCCGCGCGCGGAATTCCGATGCTGAATTCCGTGCCGCCTGAAGAATCAACATGCTAAAAGCCCATTGAAGTCACTGGTATTTTTTTTTTCCTGACAAAATGGCTTTGGCGCAGAATTTGAAAAAACTAAAATAAAAAGACGTCCCATTGGTGGTTGTAGTACATGGAAATACACCCATTCTCCTCCCACTCTCCACCCACTTTTTCTTTGGCAGCCATTTTTAGATCCTCATTTCAGAATCTCTGGTTTTGCCTGAGCATCTTCCTCTGAAAAAGCTATATTTTCGGGAATAATGAGTATACCCGCGAAGAACACAATGTACCAGTGGAAGGGAGTGGAGAAGTGAGAGCTGATTGCAGCAGCAGAAACGCGAATTCGTCTGCATCCAGCGCAATTGTGCCTTCTGATGACCATTGTGCTTAATATCATCCGTCGCCACAGAAGCCGTATGGTAAGTATGTGTTTTATATTTCGTGCTATTATTTAGTGTAATTTTTATTTTGCCTTTTATTAATCAGCCTGCATGCTTGCCTTTTTTGTTGGATAGATGGAAGCCAGGTGTCGTTGATATTGGGTACATCCTATTTAGCATTTCATGGGAATCACACGGCCACATTGGGCATCTTTACCAGGTACTTCGAAGGTACGTTTATGTAACCATTGATCGCTATCTCCAACCGTGACCCACGAATAATCCCTGACATCCTTGACCAAGCTGATGTCCGACATTAACCCCTTAAGGACGGCAGGCGTATCCATATGCCCCCGTTGTAGAGTCCTTAAGGACTGTCTGGGCATGCTGGAAGTTGTAGTTTTGCAACATCTGGAGGGCCACAGTTTGGAGACCACTATACAGTGGTGCCCAAACTGTAGCCCTCCAGATGTTGCAAAACTACAACTCTAAGCATGCCAAGACTGCCCAGGCTTGCTGCGAGTCGTAGTTCTGTAACATCTGGCCCTTCAGATGGTGCCGAACTACAACTCCCAGCATGCCTGGACAGTCTCAGTATGCTGGGAGTTGTAGTTTTTCCACATCTGGAATAGCACACTTTGGAGACTACTATAAAGTGGTGCCCAAACTGTAGCGCTCCAGATGTTGCAAAACTACAACTCCAAGCAGGCCCAGACTGCCCAGGCATGCTGGGAGTTGTAGTTTGGCAACATCTGGCCCTTCAGATGTTGCCGAACTACAACTCCCAGCATGCCTGGGCAGTCTGAGCATGCTTGGAGTTGTAGATTTGCAACATCTGGAGGGCTACAGTTTGGACACTACTACACAATGGTCTCCAAACTGTTCTCCTCCAGTTGTTGCATTACTACAACTCCCAACATGCCCTTCGGCTGTCTGGGAATGCTGAGAGCTGTAGTTTTGCAACAACTGGAGGCACACTGGTTAGAAAACATTGTCTGTTTCCTAACTCAGTGTTTCCCAACCCGTGTTCCTCCAGCTATTGCAAAACTATAACTCCCAGCATGCACTGACAGACCATGCATGCTGGGAGTTGTCGTTTTACAACAGCTGGAGGAACACAAGTTGGGAAACACTGAGTTAAGTAATAAACTCTCAGTGTTTGGAACCAGTGTGCCTCCAGCTGTTGCATAACTACAAGTCCCAGCATGCCCTTCAGCTGTCAATGAATGCTGAGAGTTGTAGTTTTTTCAACAGCTGATGGCACCCTGGTTGCGAAACACAGTTTGTTACCTAACTTAGTGTTTCTCAACCATTGTGCCTCCAGCTGTTGCAAACTAAAAATCCCAGAATGCCCTTTTGCTGTCCATACATGCTGGGATTTGTACTTTTGCAACAGCTGGAAGAACACTTGAGTTAAGTAACAAACTCTCAGTGTTTTGCGACCAGTGTGCCTCCCGCTGTTGCATAACTACAACCTCCAGCATGCCCGGACAGCCAAAGGGCATGCTGGGAGTTGTAGTTTTGCAACAGCTGGAGGTTTGGGGGTTTACAGTGAGTTTCTCGCTGCAAGTTTGAGATGCAGCAAATTTTCCACTGTAGCTCAAACTTCCAGTGGGAAACTCGCTGTGAACCCTCGCCCGTGTGAATGTACCCTAAAAACACTACACTACACTACACTACACCTACATAAAATAAAAAGTAAAGCACTACATATACCCCTTCCCATTTTCACCTGCCCCCCCCCTCCCCCCAATAAAAATGAGAAATGTCTGGTACGGCATGGTTTATAAAACGGAGCCTCCAGCTGTTGCAAAACAACAACTCCCAGTGTTGCCGGGCAGCCATTGACTGCCCAGGCATCTTGTGAGTTTTGCAACAGCTGGAGGCACCCTGTTTGGGAAACACTGCCATAGGGTAATTTTGGTATTGGAGGCAAGTGTAATTCTTGCATCGGGGCCGTCCTTATGCAAATCCCTAATTTAGGCCTCAAATGCGCATGGCGCTCTTTCACTTCGGAAGGCAACAGTTTAGGGCCACCTATGGGGTATTTCCGTACTCGGGAGGAATTGCCTAACAAATTTTGGGGGGCTTTTTTTCCTTTTACCCCTTATGAAAAGGTAAAGTTGGGGTCTACTCCAGCATGTTATTATAAATTGTTTTATTTTTTTACACTAACATGCTAGTGTTGCCACATACTTTTCATTTTCAAAAGAAGTAAAAGGAAAAAAGACCCACAAAATTTGTTAGGCAATTCCTCCCGAGTACGGAAATACCCCATAGGTGGCCCTAAACTGTTGCCTTCCGAAGTGAAAGAGTACAGAAATACCCATTATGTGGACATAAAATGCTCTGCAGGTGCACAACAAGGCTCAGGTGTGAGAGCGCCATGTACATTTGAGGTGATTTGCACAGGGGTGGATGATAGTTACAGTTGTTCTGACATAAACGCAAAAAAAAAATAGTGGACGTGAAAATGAAAAAATTTTTTTGGACAGCCCACTGTTCCAAAGATCTGTCAAATTCCAGTGGGGTGTAAATGCTCACTGCACTCCTTATTAAATTCTGTGAGGGGTGTAGTTTACAAAATGGTGTCACATGTGGGGGTTTCTGCTGTTCTGGCACTATGGGAGGTTTGTAAATGCACTTCAATTTCAGCAAAGTTCTTTCTCCAAAAGTCCAATGGCGCTCCTTCTGTTCTGAGACCTGTAGTACCCCAGCAGAGCACTTAATGTCCACATATGGGGTGTTTTTTTTAATCGGGAGAAATCGGGCTTCAAATTTTGGGGTCCATTTTCTCCTATTATCTCTTGTGAAAAAGAAAATTTTTGGATAACACCATAATTTTCGTGTTAAAAATTTAATTTTGCACTTTTTCGGACCACTGTTCAAAAACCTGTGAGGTGTAAGTACTCACTGTAACCCTTGTTACATTCCTGGAGAGGTGTAGTTTCGAAAATTGTGTCACATGTGGGGGGTTTCTGCTGTTCTGGCATCATGGGAGGTATGTAAATGCACAAGGCCTCCGACTTCAATTTCAGCAAAATTCTCTCTCCAAAAGTCCAATGGCGCTCCTTATTTTCTGAGCATTGTAGTGCGCCAGCAGAGCACTTAATGCCCAAATATGGGGAGTTTTTTTAATCGGGAGAAATTGGGCTTAAAATTATGGGGTCCATTTTCTCCTATTATCCCTTGTGAAAAAGAAAAATTTGGGGTAACACCATCATTTTAGTGTTAAAAATCTAATTTTCCATTTTCATGTCCAACTTCAACGCAAAGTTGTCAAACACCTGTGAGGTGTTAAGGCTCACTATACCCCTTGCTACATTCTTTGAGGGGTGTAGTTTCCAAAATAGTATGCCATGTGGGGGTTATTTTGCTGTTCTGGCACCATGGGGGCTTCCTAAATGCAACATGGCCCCCAAAAACCATGACAGCAAAATTTGTTTTAAAAAATCCCAGTTTCTCTTTCCCTCTTGAGCCATGTTGTGATCCTGCAGAGCACTTTATGTCAATATATGAGGTATTTCCATACTTGCGAGAAATTGGGCTACATATTTTGGGGGGCTTTTTTAAAAAAAAACATTAAAAATGAAAAAAAAAAATGGGGCTACAAGAACATGTTAGTGTAAAAAATGCAGATGTTGATTTTTTTCTTCCACCTTGCTGCTATTCTTGTGAAACACCTAAAGGATTAACAAACTTTCTGAATGTCATTTTGAATACTCGATAGGTGTAGTTTCTATAATGGGGTAATTTATGGGGTATTTCTCACAGAAAGGCCCCTCAAATCCACTTCAAACTTAACTGGTCCCTGAAAAATTCAGATTTTTAAATTTTTGTGAAAATTTTGAAAATTGCTGCTATACTTTGAAGCCCTCTGATGTCTTCCAAAAGTAAAAACATATCACCTTTCTGATGCCAACATAAAGTAGACATATTGTATTTGTGAATCAATATAAAATGTATTTTGAATATACATTTTCCTTACAAGCAGAGAGTTTCAAAGTTAGAAAAATGCAAAATTTTAAAAATTTTCATGAAATTTGGGGATTTTTCACCAAGAAAGGATGCAAGTAACAACGAAAATTTACCACTATGTTAAAGTAGAATATGTCACGAAAAAACATTCTCGGAATCAGGATAATCGGTAAAAGCATCCCAGAGTTAAAGTGATAGTGGTAAGAATTGCAAAAAAGGGCTCAGTCCTTAAGGTGAAAAAGGGCTCAATCCTTAAAGGGGTACTCTGGCCCTGAGACATCTAGGAGATAAGATGTCTCACCGCGGGGCCCCACTGCTGGGGAACCCCGCAATCTTGTATTCGCCACCCACCTGTTTGAGCTGAACACCGCAGTGCCAGCTCACAAACAGCCGGGTGGCGACCACAGGACCGGAGTATCGTAACATCACGACTCCACCCCCATGAGACGTCACCCCCCACCCCCGCCATGCAAGTCTATGGGAGGGGGTGTAACACACTTGCTGTAATTTTTTTTTTTTTTAAACCATTTATCTAGCAGCAATGAGACAAAGATGATGCTTTGGTGTTTGTTTGCCATGGCAACCGTAAAATGTCCAGCAAGTTCTGTGCATTAGCCCTTATGGAATGTTGCAGATGTTGATAGGCATGGTATGCGTGCCCTATCAACTGAGTTGCCAAGTGTTTATGTCTCTCCACACTTTGTTTAAAGTCAATAATAATTTTTTTCTTTTCTTCTCTTTCAGATTTCTTGCAACAGTGGAGATTTTTTGCATCACTGCACCTCCAGTTCCGAGTCGGTAAATCTACTGTCTCCGGAATTGTGAAGTCAACATGCCACGTGATTTGGCAACACTTGCAGCCCAATTTACTGCCCAGTCCAACCCAGGAGACGTGGCTACAGGGAGCAGCAGGCTTTCAGTCTGTAACCCAATTCCCAAACTGCATAGGCACCGTCAACGGGAAGCATATACTAGTGCAGCAGCACTGCGATTAGGATCACAATACGTCAAGTACAAGAAGTACTTTTCTGTGGTCCTGATGGCTGTGGCTGATGCCAATTACAAGTATATTGCCATCGACGTCAGCGCCTATGGTAGTACTGGGGACTCATAGGTGCTGTTGACATCAGAATTTGGCCAGCAAGTGTTGTGATATCAGGTGGCTCTGCCCCTGCCAAGACCTTGTCTGGGTACCACGCATTGAGTCCCCTTCATCCTGGTATTGGATGAGGCCTTTACGCTAATGAATACCCTTCTGCGCCCATACAGAGGGGACTAAATGCCCAAAAGAGAGGTTTCAACACAAGGTTGAGCCGGGCATGATGCTTCACGGAGTGCACCTTCTGGATCATGAGTAGTAAGTGGAGAGTCTTTACCTGTGCAATGCATTTGGATGAGACCACAGGTGATGCAGTCATCAAAGCTTTGTGTGTTCTCCACAACTTTGTTCAGGATCAGGACTATGATAGCCCCAACTTAGAAGTGGAGCCACCCGTAGCTTTGAATGACTCTCCTATCATCTGTGGTATAGGGCTGCCATCCAACATTGCTGTACTTGTGAGAGAAACCTTTGCTGACTACTTAATGTCTACCGAAGGTGCCATGTCCCAGCAAGTTTAAACAGCCTTGGTGATCAACAGACATTCTGTGGAAATGATGGCTACAGGCAGAAAGCAGTTTGCCTGCCCTCATCTCCTGTTGGCAGCCTGGTCTCTACCCTTCACTACCCTGTGGACTACCTACTTAGACTCTATTCATGTCCTCGTGCCCAGTTGGCAGCCTGGTCTCTACCCTTGATCACCCTGTAGACTACCTACTTGGACTCTATTCATGTCCTCGTGCCCTGTTGGCAGCCTGGTCTCTACACTTGATCACCCTGTGGACTACCTACTTGGACTCTATTCATGTCCTCGTGCCCTGTTGGCAGCCTTTTCTTTGTACTAGAGCACTTTGTGGACCACCAACTTGAACCCTATTGAGGTATTCTGCTCATGTGTGCAGCCTCTTCTTTCAGCTTGACCACCCTGTGGCTACTTTGGGCCTGTGGAATACAATGCACCACCACCCTGTGGTATGACCTTCCACCAGCCGGTGGACTACCTAATTATACCCTGTTAATTTAAATGGTAAAATTATGGTATGTTGTCTGTGTTTCTGGTTGCCTATTTTTTATTTTTTTTTGTTTACCTGTAGTGTTGCTCCTTTGAGCAAGGTACAGTGTTCACATGGTGGAATAGCAGAGTCCTTTTGTATTCTATGGGATTCTGCTGCTGTGAATCAGCTCGGAATTTCAATACCAGATTTTTGTGCCATGGAATTTCCAGTTTGCATGTCCATTGAAAGAATGAACCAGTTAATTTTTTCTCTGGATGTCAGACGGAATGCATACTCGTCTATGAGAAATTTTCTGCAAAAAAATGTAATTTCTTAATATATTAAAGTATGAACATGAACATTGGAAGACAAAGAATATTTATTCCAAAATAAATTAACATATGTAACAATTTACAGCCCCGCATCACATTCACCACCCCCACCCAGCCAACCCCAGCAAAATTTTGGCGTGTAGGGTTGGACATGCTGCGGGACCGCAAAGCCACGGTAGACCCAAAGTAATCGCACTCGTCATTACTGTAAACCTCCCGGATGAAGGATAAGGCTTCACTTTGAACTTCTAATTGCTTATCCATCATCTGGAGGGTTCGATGGCCCCAACGCTTGCTTCCTTGGGAAGAGGGAGGTTCAGAAACAGCTTCGATGTCCTCACTTTCCAGCTCTCACTTTCAGGAACAGCAGACATACTGGCAATAGGCTCTTCAGGGTATACATCTGGGGGCTACTCAGTTATGGTTGGTTGAAGAGTGGATTGGAAATTTCCACTTGTGCTTTAGAAAGAAATAATAAATAAATAAAAAAAACAACAACAAGGTAAAACAGACAGGAACAAATTAATAGCAGAAAACAAAAATGTGTGGGAGCTATACATAAAACAAAAAGGACCTAAGCCGAGGATACTGTGATACACATAACCCAATGAGCCAAAATACTAAAAGAAAACCAAATAATACTATAACAGTCCTACTAGGCTATGGATAGTTTAGAGAAGAAAGAAAGAAGGAATAAAGAGAAATTGCATGAAAATGTGTCCAATAAAAATATTAACATTTATTACATTATTACACTATGAAGTCTTCAGCAGGGCATCAGACGGCTCATAGGGTACAATAAAATAATATCTAAAAAGGGCAAAAAAAATTGAAATAAAATATATATTGAGCACCACTTGTAGTAAAATTATTGTTTATTAGTATATTCCCTAATTAGTATATTACCCAATTTGATAAGTTGGTTATACTGGGAGTGTTAAGTTGTAATCTCTGCGCCGTATCTGGCGTGATGTAGTGGTAAGGTGATATGAAAATATCCTCTCTGCATTAAAGTGGTAAAATTTAGCAGGTTTTTCAACAATCTAACAGCATTAGTAAGCAGTTCTTTATGCTGGTGGCTCGGACAGCGCAGAGCCGAAGTGAGGCAGGTAAAGGTTCAATAGGAGCGGTGTGGTACCCCTATTTGCTGCCCACTCTAGCTTGTTAGCACAGGGCTATTATGTAAATGACTTTGAGTGGGGTGGGGTTAAGGGTTGAGTGCCAGACAGGTGCGCACTGCAGCGCTGGAGTCCTTCACTTTGGAGCGCACTTTACCCTGATGGCACAGGGATAAAATGCAACAAAAGACCCAAGTGGGGTAGAAAGTTGGCACAATGTGCCTCTTACCAGCAGTAACGATAGTAATGTTGAGGGGTGCTTGCTTCAGGGCATGCTTCCCCAATTCTGCTGGCCAGTGGTGTGAGTGAGGTGGGTGGAGTGTGCACTCTGCTTCTGGATGAGGCGGCAGTGGTTCCTATATTGCGGGTACTCTGATACAACCAAAGTTGGGGTATAGGTGCATACAGGTGTTGGCTAGAGCCCTGTCCCCTTTTTCAATAGTGGTAAAAGTGGTTGACCGGATAAAATGCCCGGGAAATTTGTGGCATTTTATAACTGGTGCCACAGTACATCAGATTGGTGATAGGTAAACCCAGTCTGGATCTCCTAAAGGTATACCTCACCTGAAATTATAATTGAGACTAAGATTCACGTCATTATTGGACAGGAGGAAGAGAGAAAAGCATTGAAAAATGTAGAAAAAGACGAAGAAAGAGAAATGTGAAAAAAGAAGAAGAGGAAATATATAAATAGAGGGGTTTAAACAGACTGGTATTATGTTTGTTGTAAGCATAATCAATTGTGGTAGATAAAATGACGATGGATATTTATCTTATACCAAATATCCATCATGTATATTCACATTACTGCATCCTGTATTTTTTACGCATAGCATTCATATCATTTTATCTAACACAATTGATTGGCGACCTCCCAATACAGCTCTATACAAACAAGAAATGTATAGGCTATTAAATGTCACAGTAACATATCAAAAGCTGGATAGAGATCCAAAACAGGAAATTATGCATAAATTAGTGATTGTTGTAGAACAAGCCTTTTCAGATGATGTGATAGATGACAAACTAAGAGAGTTCCTGGTAGTTAAGTACCCAGTTACACCTATGATATATGTCTTGCCCAAGATCCACAAATCATTGATTAACTCGCCTGGCAGGCCTATCGTGTCGGGTAGAGAGTCAATCTTGAGCAACGCATCTATTTTTTTAGATACAATCTTTAGACCTTTTGTTTTTGATTCCAAATCATATATTCGTGACACAAGTGACTTCTTTCTCAAAATGCGTGATGTGGTGGTGTCCAAGGACACGATTTTAGTGTCCTTGGACATCACCAGCCTCTACACATCCATTAGCCACGAACAAGGCGGGCGGTAATTAAAAAAATACATTATCTACTTCGACTTATGTCCAGGACTTTATGCTGCAACTTTTATTTTTGATTTTGACAAATAATTATTTCATTTTTGATGATCAATTTTTTTTGCAGCAAGTCAGGACCGCCATGGGGTCTAACGTCGCGCCTATGTACGCTAATTTGTTTGTAGCCACCATGGAGGAAGATGTCATGTATCCCTCCCCCTCTTTACACGATGTGGGGAATGGTGGCATTTTATAGATGACATCTTCCATCTGTGGAATGGCTCAAACACAAAATTGGATGAGTTTTACAACTTCTTGAATAAGATTGATACAAAAATACAATTCACAATGACACAATCCATGGAATACATCAGCTTTTTGGATGTTATGGTCCATAAACAAGGCAAAAAACTGAGGACCCAGTTG
Source organism: Hyla sarda (assembly GCF_029499605.1). Lineage (NCBI taxonomy): Eukaryota > Metazoa > Chordata > Amphibia > Anura > Hylidae > Hyla > Hyla sarda. The sequence goes on along the minus strand of NC_079197.1, from coordinate 72,551,277 downwards.
TATACTAAGACAACTGATAAAAATACCTTATTACATTTCCACAGTTGCCACCCTAGGCGCATGATTGAATCCTTGCCCTGCAGCCAGATGCTAAGGGCAAGGAGGGTGGTTGATGATAATGATTTTTTGAAAATAACTTTAGACAAAATGGCTGATGATTTCCGTGGACGTGGTTATCCTGACAAAATTATAGCAAAACATAGACACACGGTAGAAAACATGGATAGAGAAGACACGCTGAAACCTAAACCTAAGAAATTGAACAAGAGGATGCCGTTTACATCTGAATATTGTACACACAGTGGTTCAATTTCACACATACTTAACCGTCACTGGTATATTATGAAGAACAGCTTTAGTAACATTGAAGAATTCAGAACTAATCCCCTAATGTCTTATAGAAGGGGTCCAAGTTTGAGAGACAGATTTGTAAGGACACAAGTAAAAACCAAGAAAGAGATAGGACAGACTTACCTAACTAGCAAAAAATTGGGATCTTTTCCCTGTTTGTCTTGCATAAATTGTAGGTCTGTGGTAAAGGGAACCAACTTTATCCATCCTAAAACCAAGCGAGAATTTACATTGAAACATTTCCTCTACATGGGTTATTTATGTGTTAATTTTTACAGATATACATAATTTGCCATGAAATCCTCATAGGAAGAACCTTACAAGCTCCGAAGTGCTTTATGATCACATATAATTATGTAAATTTTGTATTAATAAAATATTTTTTTTTAAAATATTTTTAAAGACTTGTGACCACTCACTTGGCATGGTTTCAGGTAGATTTTTTTCACTAAGGTATTGGGAAGTCGCCGGGTGTGTCATCTTTCCTGTGGGTGAGAGATAATTAGATTTTCATTAATTTATAATTTATTTTACTTTTGTTTGGTTGGAAAGTGAAGCTATAAGTAGAGGCACAAATTTGGGATGGGTGCATGCAGCTAATATCTGTGGGCGCTGCTGAAAAGAGGGCACACTCCTGTCTTAGGCTGTAGATGGTTAGTGTCCTGCTGAGGTGTCCTTTGGGACATCAAATGTGGGACTCTGCCAATGAAGGTAGTGGGTGTCATCCTATTGATTGATACAAACACTGTCCTACAAACCAGGGAGGTACTAGACACATATACCCTGACCAGTGCCACAGTATTGGACAGATCCCTATCTAATAAATTATTTTATTTTTATATCTAATTACTTCATATATTTGTTTATATTTTTCATTTTTTATATTTTTTTTAATATGTTTTTGACATGAATTTTTATTTTCTTATATAATTTTTTTATATTAAATTTTAGCTTTAAAAAATGTTTTGTATTATTTTATATTTTTTTCTGTTTAAGTCTGCTGGATTAATTTTATTTATTAATTTTTTTTTAATCTTGTTTATTTTCCACATAGGATAGATGACATAATCATCAGACGACATATAGTAGTTAAATTAGTAATCAGCTTATTAACCCCTCAAGGACGCAGGGTTTTTCACTTTTTGCATTTTCGTTTTTTCCTCCTTACCTTTTAAAAATCATAACCCTTTAAATTTTCCACCTAAAAATCCATATTATGGCTTATTTTTTTGCGTCAGCAATTCTACTTTGCAGTGACATTAGTCATTTTACCCAAAAATCCACAGCAAAAAAAAAATAATAATCATTTTGCGCCAAAATCGAAGAAAAAACACAATTTTGTAACTTTTGGGGGCTTCCGTTTCTACGCAGTGCATATTTCGGTAAAAATGACACCTTATCATTATTCTGTAGGTCCATACGGATAAAATGGTACCCTACTTAGATACGTTTGATTTTGTCGTACTTCTGGAAAAAATCATAACTACATGCAGGAAAATGTATATGTTTAAAAATGTCCTCTTCTGAGCCCTATAACTCTTTTATTTTTCCATGTACAGGGCTGTACGAGGGCTCATTTTTTGTGCCGTGATATGAAGTTTTTATTGATCTGACTTTTTGATCACTTTTTATTCATTTTTTAATGGTATAAAAAGTGACCAAAACGCCATTTACCGTGCGGTTTAATTAATGATATATTTTTATAGTTCGGATGTTTATACACGTGGCGATACCACATTTGTTTATTTTTATTTACACTGTTTTATTTTTTTTATGGGAAAAGGGGGGTGATTCAAACTTTTATTAGGGAAGTTTATTAACACTTGTTTTTTACTTTTATTTTTAAATGTTATAGCTCCCATAGGGACCTATAACACTGCACACACTGATCTTTTACACAGATCACTGGCGTGTATTAACACGCCTGTGATCAGTGTTATCGGCGCTTGACTGCTCCTGCCTGGATCTCAGGCACGGAGCAGTCATTCGCCGATCGGACACCGAGGAGGCAGGTAAGCGCCCTCCTGATGTCCTGTAAGCTGTTCGGGACGCAGCGATTTCACCGCGGCCCCTCCCGAAAAGCCCGACTGAGCAGCCGGGATACTTTCACTTTCGCTTCAGACACGGCGGTCAGCTTTGAACACCGCGTCTGAAGGGTTAATACAGGGCATCACCGCGATCGGTGATGTCCTGTATTATCCGTGGGTCCCGGCCGTTGATGGGCGCCGGGACCGACCCGATATGACGCGGGGTCTGCGTGACCCCGCGGCATATCGCGGGAGTCGGCGGAGGACGTAAATATACGTCCTTCGTCGTTAAGGGAATAATGGGGATAAAATACTTTTAGGTGTAATTTATATATTATTAAATAATACTAATCTTTTTTTATATAGTTTTTATATATTATATGACACAATTGATTTAAGTCCCTGCCATGTGAGTGATCACTAGGCATAGATACACTGAGCTATTTATTTAGAACATGTTTTGATTGTGTAAGATCTAGACATAGATCACAACACCTATGGCGTCGGCAGTATCCTAGGCAGCAAGTCACCTGACATGAAGTCTCCTCTATACAATCTAGGCAAACGCTGACAGCTAGTAAGCGTCAGCTGTTTCCTAGGAGACGGGTCATGTGACGTTACATTGACGTTGCTGTGTCACGTGAACGGCATGTCTGGCGCATGTGCACGGCGAATTACTACAAGCCGACAGCGCCATGACAGTAACAGAGCTGGTAACTGTTCCCTTGAGACACATGGCATATTTGAATAGGTTACATGTGATATTAATTATTTCGCTGACTCAATTATGTATTAGAATCTTGTTTCAAGCTCTGTTTTTAATATTTTGTAATTATTTAACACCTGACACTATATGTACTTATAAGTACTCTTAATCATGTATGTTGATTTGCATTATGTATTACACTGTATTTGTCTTTTTGATTATATTGCACTTTATTAATATTGATTGATTTTATTGGATGTATTGTGTGATTGGGTATATAATCCCTCCATTTGATAATTGTCCCTATGCTTGAAAAAGGCTCTAGTGTTGAGCTGAAACGTCGCTGTCTTTAAAATGTGGTGAATAAATTCTATTTTTTTTTTATTCACTTTTGGAGTGCTGCGCCATCACTTGTTGGAATATATATATATATATATATATATATATATATATATATATATGGGCTAGATATGATATTAGCACATTGTTAAAATGTGCATGCTAAACTATAACGCATCTCTTTAATCAGGATATCCAGGTCCACACACATTTTTGCAGCAGCCCTTTTCTTAGACATGGTGGTCTTTTCAATATAGCTTATGCATAGGCCACAGATGCCAGATGGTTCTTTGAGTCAAAAATGTCCGATTACCCCTTCAACTCCTCTTCTTTCTCCTCCTCTTCCCTCCCCTCTTCCATTCTGCGCTGAATTTCTGCACAGAAATTCTGCACAAATTTAGCTTGAATTCCACGCAAAATCTATATATGAACTGACCCCGTTTAAAGGCACAGGCCTCTCACCTCAGCCAAGCCAGAAAACCCTGCTCTGTACTGACGAGGGGCAAACACCCCGAAACAGCTGTCTGCAGATGGGTCCTCTTTCCTTCTGGAGAGAGTTCTGGCTTGGCATGCATCTCAATCAGTTCTGAGACTTCTTAACCGGAGCCTGAGCTGCTTGCAGCACGCACTACCTGTGAAGGTAATGTGATGAGCTGATTTGCATATAAATATATATATATATATATATATATAAATTTGTATATACATTGGAATACAGACCCTTTGTTGACACTATTAAATTTAGCGCTGGGAGCCTCCCATTTCTCTTGATCATCTCTGAGATGTTTCTATGCCATGATTGAAGTCATCTGTGGTAAATTCAGTGGACTGGATATGATGTGGAATGACACAGCCCACACACAGCTGACAATGCATCGGAGCAAAAACCAAACTATGAGTGGTCAGAAAGAAGCCTCTCCTCAGTAGAAGACTTCGCCTGCTCATCACATCTCTAATACCATCCCCACAGAGAAGCATGGTGGTGGCAGTGTCACACCATGGGGGGTTCCAGTGGCTGAGACAGGGAGACCGGTCAGGGTTGAGTGAAATTGAAATGGAGCAAAGTATAGAGATATTTGTAATGAAACCCTGATTGAAAGTGTGCTGGGCCGAAGATTGCTCTTTTTCACAATACATCAGCCTAAGGGTATGTTCACTCAAGTGGAATTCCACGCAGTGAACATTACCATCAGTGTGAATGGGTCTTCCGCGAGACCCATCTACACTGACGAATTTCAGTGGCGGACAATGCTGCTGCTGAAATTGTTCAGCGCAAAGAAGGAACATATTCTTTCTTTGCGCCGAAGTCCACAAGCACTGCATAGCTGTCAATGGTGACAACGAAGTACCGCACAGTCCTATCGCCGAAGTATTTTCAGTGGCGGCTGCCAGATAGAATCTCCGCTCGCGGAATTCTACGAGCGGAGATTCCTCAGTGTGAACGTACCTTAAGGAAATGTTTTCAACATACAGGACCAAGGAAGTATAGAACAGATCGCTACATACTATCAGGAAGTACAGTACAGATCGCTACATTGTATCTCAAAGGCAATGCAGCTATCTGTCTAAACTTCCTTGGTCCTGTATGTTGAAAACTTTTGCTTAGGTTGATGTATTGTACAAAAGAGCATACATCAGCCTAATGACCAAGGAAGTACAGTTTAGATCGCTAAATTGTATGTCCAGCGCTACCGCAGAGCTTTGTGCTGACTTACAATGGATGACACAGTGACACAACAATATTGTAATGAAAAATTAGAGTAGGGCATTTTAAACACAGAATGTGGCAGCAGATAAGAACCATTTGACCCATCTAGTCTGCCCAATAATCTGAATCCTATCAATAGTCCCTGGCCCTATCTTATATGAAGGATAGCCTCATGCTTATCCCTTGCATGCTTAAACTCCCTCACTGTATTTGCAGCGACCACTTCTGCAGGAAGGCTATTCCATGCATCCACTACTCTCTCAGTAAAGTAATACTTCCTGATATTACTGCATAAACCTTTGCCCCTCTAATTTAAAACAATGTCCTCTTGTGGTAGTTTTTCTTCTTTTAAATATGCTCTTCTCCTTTACCATGTTGATTCCCTTTATGTATTTAAAAGTCTCTATCATATCCCCTCTGTCTCTTCTTTCTTCCAAGCTATACATGTTAAGGTCCTTTAACCTTTCCTGGTAAGTTTTATTCTGCAATCCATGTACTAGTTTAGTAGCTCTTCTCTGAACTCACTGTAGAGTATCTATATCCTTCTGGAGATACGGCCTCCAGTACTGCGCACAATACTCCAAATGAGGTCTCATGAGTGTTCTGTAGAGCGGCATGAGCACTTCTCTCTTTCTACTGCTTATACCTCTCCCTATACATCCAAGCATTCTGCTAGCGTTTCCTGCTGCTCTATTACATTGTCTTCTTACCATTAAATCTTCTGAAATAATGACTCCTAAATCCCTCTCCTCAGATACTGAGGTCAGGACTATGTCAAATATTCTATATTCCGCCCTTGGATTTTTATGCCCCAGGTGCATTATCTTGCCCTTATCCACATTAAATTTCAGCTGCCAGAGTTCTGACCATTCTTCTAGTTTGCCTAAATCCTTTTCCATTTGGCATATCCCTCCAGGAAGATCAACCCTGTTACATATCTTTGTGTCATCAGCAAAAAGACACACCTTACCATCGAGACCTTTTGTAATATCACTAGAGATGAGCGAATTTTTGAAAAATTCGATTTGGCTGATTCGTCAAATTTTCCGAAAAAATTTGGGTCAGTCCAAATTTATTTGCGGCAAATTGCTATTAAAAACGGCTATTTCTGGCCTACAGAGAGCCTCAATAGGGGGTGTAGAACACTTTGCCTTGCTGTAACACGCATAGGGTGTATGTTGGGTTAGTGAAATAATACTGTTATTCAGTATGACATACAGATTCTTTTGTAAAGGTCCTTCATGCCATGAGAATGTAGTGACAAGAGTTACCTTCCATTCTGGATTTCTTACCTGGCTAATATAAAAATATAAAAATAAAATGTCTTTATACAAAGTCTGCAAATTACAAGGCTCTTATAACAGCGATTAGATAAGTGCTGAACATTGTTACATGATGTGCATTACAGACAGAGCTGTACCTAGCTCTTTTTGCTTCCCCCCCCCCCCCCATTTTGGCATGGGGCCAAAAAAAAATTTGCGGGACACCCTTACAGAATAATTTTTCAAATCTGTTTCCTATGTATATTACAGTACAGTTTATACAGCGGCTCACGAATGATATATTCACTGATCAGAGTCATTCTCTTCTTTTCTTCTTCCCCATCTGGCACAGGACATCATGATAATCTGTTCCAGCCAAAACTCTTGGGCAGAACCTGCAATACAGACATATTAGTATTAGGCTCTGCACTTTTCCAGCATTATCCTCCCCTTTTCCCTACAAATGACTCCAGCCTCCTCCAAACACAATGCCACCAGTGGGGTGGGGGTGCACTACCTGAAGCTGAGTAGGCCTCTGTCAGTGCAGCCCTGCTCCTTCCCTCCATCCACATCATTCTGCTGAGGGACCAGGGAGAATCCAGAGTCCAGAGCTGATCCACAGGAGAGGGAGGATACACAAGGATTGGAACTGCAGCATCACCCATCCTGGCACTGCACACAGACTTCCCTCCTGCCTGGCCTGCACGCCTCTGACTCCCAGGTACGCAGGTCTGGGCAGAAAAATCAAAAAATGTTAGCACCATATTTCCCACCAGAGTGTCCTGGCAACCTGGTTGGGAAACAATGCCTCAGTGTAATGTGTGCCAGACTCCCCTTGCGCCCCCTTGCAACAGCGCACCTGAGACGATTGCCTCACTCGCCTCATCGGAGCTACACCCCATCGGATTACAGAACATACAAGTGCAAAAAATACAAACTTCAAAAAACACTAAAATCTGTGATAAAAGTGCTATCAAAAAAGAGGTAGTATTATATGTGACAAGGTCATCAAAGGTGGATTTAAAAGGGGGGCAGTTTAAGTTGTAGAAATTTCTGCAACAGTCCGTTCCATAAATCTGAATGTTTTGCCACCAGTTGTTTTCAAAACAGTTGTTTCCAGATTTGTAATTTTCTTCTACTTAAAAATTCTAACACTTCACTACTTGGAGCTGGAAAAACCACGGCTGCTGGCACCAGACTTTCCCTCCAATGGGTCCTCAAAAAAGGATTTGAAAAAATTTAAATAAATTAAAATTAAATAAAAAAAAAATCTTTAATCTGTTCAATTGTGACCCCATATGGTCTCCCAACCCTGCTGCCACATCCAGACGCTTTGCGGCAGTGATTCTAATAGCAACGCCTGTAATCTGCATGTGACTTGTAAATTTTTAAATAAAATTTGATATAATTTAAACAAATAATTGCTATACAATCCACTGACTGTTGACTGGGGGTGTCAGATGTCACTTGGGATGACGTGGATGACCGAGTTAACCAATTAATGATGGTAGATGGGTTTCTGGTGGAGACACGACCGCTAGCTGATACCGGGAGTTCAGGTCTCTCACTGTAACTCCTGCTGCCACTTGCCCCCTAGTCTGCTGCAACCTCTGTCTGATTAATTTAGGCCTCTGCCACTCCTCTATGCATGTCCTGGCACTTCTCTGCCTGACATTCTTAGTGCGCACATGAGGGGAGGACAATACGCTCCACTATGCTTAAAGGGGTATTCCAGGAATTTTTTTTATTTGATTATGCTACAGGGGCTGTAAAGTTAGTGTAATTCATAATATAGTATCTGTACCTGTGATGTTTTTCTCACAATTCTTCTGTGATTTTCACCCCAATATTTATCTATAACAGCACATAAAATAACTGTTGTCTCAGATTTTTCCCAGGTTGCAATGCGACTGAGACCTGACCTCACTAGTCAGCTGATGACAGGGAGCCTGTCTGCTTCAATGGGTGGAGGGATCGCTTGGTGGAAATGAGATCAATATGCAACTAATGCAACAGCTGGAGGCACCCTGATTTAAAACCACAGGTCTTTTGAATGGATGCAGCTCATTTTTGTTTCAATGGGTGGGGTGGCTGATGTGTGGGAGGGAGGAAAATGGTATTATGGGATTTGTAGGCAAAAAAAAGAAAACTCAAAACATAGCCATTTAGTGCCAAGACAAGCACAGATCCTTCCTAAGCATGTCCATTACTGTCTGCCGTACTAAAATCACCTTATGGGGAATAACCCCTTTAAAACAGTATTTGTCTACAACACCAGCAGGTGTGTACTTTGTCTGGCCTTTCACAGTATCTTGGCCATTAAGACATTAACAGGAACACAATAGTACACCACTTAGATGTACGTATGTGGTATGCACTAATGAGGGGAGGACAATGCGCTCCAGTACGCTTAAAACAGTATTTGTGTACAACACCTGCCGGTGTGTACTTTTGCATGGCCTTTCACAGTATCTACGCCCTTGAGACTTCAACAGGAACAAAATAGTACACCACTTAGATGTATGAATGTGGTATGCACTTATGAGGGGAGGACAAAGCGCTTCAGTACGCTTAAAAAAGTATTTGTGTACAACACCAGCCGGTGTGTACTTTTGCCTGGCCTTTCATAGTATTTAGGCCCTTGAGACTTTAACAGGAACAAAATAGTACACAACTTAGATGTACCAATGTGGTGTGCACTTATGAGGGGAGGACAATGCGCTTCAGTATGCTTAAAACAGTATTTGTGTACAACACCAGCTGGTATATGATTTTGCATGGCCTTTCACAGTATCTAGGCCCTTGAGACTTTACCATGAATAAAATAGTACACCACTTAGATGTACGTATGTGGTATGCACTTATGAGAGGAGGACAATGCGCTCCAGTACACTTAAAAAAGTATTTGTGTACAACACCAGCTGGTGTGTACTTTTGTCTGGTCTTTCACAGTATGTAGGTCCTTGAGACTTTAACAGGAACAAATTAGTACATCACTTAGATGTACGAATGTGGTATGCACTTATGAGGAGAGGACAATGTGCTTCAGTACACTTAGAACAGTATTTGTGTACAACACCAGCTGGTGTGTACTTTTGCCTGGCCTTTCACAGTATCTAGGCCCTTGAGACTTTAACATGAACAAAATAGTACACTACTTAGATGTACATATGTGGTATGCACTTATGAGGAGAGGACAATGCGCTCTGGTATGCTTAAAAAAGTATTTGTGTAAAACTCCAGCAGTACATACCAGTGCTGCAGCACACATTCGCTGTGTACTACACCCAAAATTGCACTTTCTCTCTCAATCTCACTCCATTCCCTATCAGTGCTTCTAGGCAGGATTTGGGCTTGAGGTGAATCGCTGCTGTTCTGTGCAACACACTATGCAACACACTGCTGTCTGTCTCACTCTGTAATAGAACACTGATGTGACTAGGAGGTGAATCGCTGCTGAAAAAATGCTTTTTTGGGCAACACACAGTACTGCCTGTCTCTTTGAATGAAAGGCTGAAGTGACTGGTCACAATATGGCTGCAGATTATATTGGGCTGTGACAACACAGGTTTTTTTTTATTTAATTTTTATTTGAACGTGTCCAAAAACTTTATTGAAGCTAACTGTAAACCCTGACACTTCCCTTCCAAAACCCACATCCAGCCTTTGTATTACACAAGGACAACGCCCACAAAATGGGTTATAAAAGACTGACATTTTCAGCCATGACCCATACAGTCTTCCTGAACCTTCACCATTGAAAAAGGGGACGCAGTTCCCCGAAACGCGTCTGGTGTTAAAACAACCCTGCACATCATCTGAGATAATCATTACCGCATTGCCGATCCTCACCTACTCTCTCACCTGCTCCCCGTGCCGTCTGGGTAGAGAGGATACCTTCAGCATTGCCATACGCGGCTACGACCGCTAGGCTTCACAGCGCTGCCACACGCTGCTTCCCAGCCATCATCTCCGACCCCCAGCACCAGATCATATCACCCCTCCTACATTTCTCCCGTGCCGCCGGGACAGAGGGACGTGTATCCGGATCGCAAGCACAGCTGCACTCACCTGACTGTGCACACTGTAGCCGGTAAGAGGCACTAAGTGCCTGAACTGTATAGCGATTGCCCTCTTGCATTCAGTACCCGTGCCGTCGGGGTAGAGGGGGCATCGCCTGTATCTTTGCACCTAAAAACGTTTATAGTGGGCGCCAATCTGGGAGGCTCCAGAGCTACCGAAAATTTGCCTTATTGGATTATCAACTTTTTTGCTATGTACTTTCATCTGGATTAATCCCGGCTCCTATAATATGACTTTGCAGTATAACTAAACAGATACTGTTTGCACTGTCCCATTGCCCCACTTTCATTGTCTCATTGTCCAATTAGTGAAGTGCAATACCACTGTGTATATTTTATATTTTTAGCATTTTATACCATTGTAACCATTTTATCTAGTGACCAGTCTGCCACAAGGGCTCTGCCGCAGACCTCACATCATTTTTACAAATAAATGTTATAATTTTATGCTATTTAAGACACGTTTTCTCTTTTCTCTCTCTCTTTCTTCTAATTTTTGACCTTATATCTTTTACTCTGACCTAGCCTAGCAGGACTGCCTCCCCTTTTTACACTAGTATTAGACATGTGCAATTCGTTTCGGAACGAATACTAAACTTAACGAATTTTCCCGTTTTCGGGTGTTTGTTACAATCCGAATGCACGAAAAAAAAAAAATCTAATATTTCCGAAAAAGAATACGAATATGAATATACAGTTAACGAATGCATTCGTTAAGTAACGCATAACGAATAATGCATGTTAACGAATAACGAATGCATTCGTTATGAGTAAACCGAATGTAAGGAATGAATTGGATTCTTTTCATTGGGTTTACCTGAGGAAAACTTTACTTCCTACACAGAGAAAACGGCAAAAAAAGGTGAAAACAGCAAGAATCCTAAAGTAACACCTGCTATTTATTACAAAAGAGGATCAGCAAGTGAAACTAATGTGCATTTCGTTTAGTAACGAATGCTAAATTTTACGAATTTTGCAGATATAACAAAAGATCCGAATTAACGAATGCATTCGATGTTATTAACGAATGCATCCGAAAACGAAAGAAATTTCCGCGGATGAATCCGAAAACCGAATATGACGAATGCACAGCATTCCGAATATTCACAGAACCGAACATTTTTAAAAAACGAAAACGAACAAAACGAAAAAAAAATGAATTTTTTGGTTCTGCACATGTCTAACTAGTATTACAGGGGTGACTGGCTGCCGATAGGCTGCATGCTGCATGTGATTCAGGGTCATCCCGCCTACCCTTGTTCTTGCCTTCCCAGGATTGCTTGGCCCATGTCCTCACTTGTGGATCTGCCATTTTAGATGCCCTGGAGCATGGACAGCACTAAATGGAGTTTAATGAAGCAATTCACGCGATCTAATCATGACGATATTCACATTCGTTGCGAATAGAATTTTTTGTAACAAATTCGGATTCGTCAGATTTGATTCGCACATCCCTAAATATCACTAATGAAGATATTAAACAAATTTGGTCCCAGTACAGATCCCTGAGGTCCCCACTGGTAACAAGACCTTGCTCTGAATATTCTCCATTAACTACAACTCTCTGTTGTCTGTCATCCACTCAACAATATGGGAGTCCAAGCTCAAAGACTGTAGTTAATTGATAAGTTTTCTATGTGGGACAGTGTCAAAAACCTTACTAAAATCTAGATATGCGATGTCTACTGCCCCTCCGCCATCTATTATTTTAGTCACCTAATCAAAAAAATCTATGAGATTTGTTTGACATGATCTCCCTGAAGTAAACCCGTGTTGTTTTTCCTCTTGCAATCCATGAGATTTTAGATGTTCCACAATCCTATCCTTTAGTATGGTTTCTATTAATTGATGTCAGATTTAATGGCCTATAGTTGCTTGATTCCTCCCTACAACCTTTCTTGTGAATAGGCACGACATTTGCTAATTTCCAATCTTCCGGGACGACTCCTGTTACCAGTGATTGGCTAAATAAATCTGTTAACGGTTTTTCTAGTTCATCGCCAAGCTCTTTTAATAATTTTGGGTGTATCCCATCAGGCCACTGTGACTTATTTGTCTTAACTTTAGACAGCAAACGTAGAACCTCTTCCTCTGTAAAGACACATGCATCAAATGATTCATTCTTCCTCCGTGATTGAGGTCCTTTTACTTCTTTTTCTTCTGTAAAAACTTAACAGAAATATTAATTAAGTCAGTCTGCTAGCCCTTTATTCTCTTCTACATACCTTCCTTCCATTGTTTTCAATTTAGTTATTCCTTGTTTTAATTTCCTTTTTTCATTTATATAGCTGAACAATGTCTTATCCTGTTTTTTCACAGACTGAGTTAGTTTTTATTCTAGCTGCTCCTTAGAAGTTCTTGGCCTCTTTCTACCTAATCTTGTAGACTTCCCTATCTTCATTGCTCTGTTTTTTTCTTTATAATTACTAAATGCTAGCTTTTTGTTTTTTATGATTTTGGCCACTTCTGCTGAGTACCACAGTGGCCTCTTCCTTTTTCTGCTTTTACTGACAAGTCTAATGCAATTTTTGGTTGCCTTCAATAATGCATCTTTTAAGTAGTCCCATTTCGGCTGGACTCCATGAAATCCGTTCCAGTCTGATATTGTTTTTGTGTGGTGTGACTCCTTCACTGTTCTTATATGAAACCACACTGACTGGTGATCACTAGATCCCAAGCTTTCGCCTACAGTAACATAATATACCAAATCCCCATTTGTGAATACCAAATCCAAAATGGCCTTCCTCCAGGTTGGCTCCTCAGCCACTTGTTGTAGAGATAATCCCAGTAGGGAATTTAGAATATCTGTACTCCTGGCAGAACTAGCTATTTTGGTTTATCTAGCTAAATTGGATTATCACTCTTTTGCCCCCCGATTCCTAGTTTAAATACTCCTTAGCAAATTCTTGGAATTGTTCACTGAGTACATTTGTTCCCATGAGAGAAAACCTAGTATACACAATTACAGCAAATAAGATAGGCAGTTTACAATGATGATCTGTGGATGAGTACACGCTAAAAATCTATATTTTCGGGGGAGAATTGCACTTGGTCATTTAAAAAGGTTTTATTTAGCTATTTATAGTAAAATATGTATTAAAAAAATTGGTGAGGTAATAAAAGTGTTTCGAGATTTTTAATATTTTCTTCTATTCTTATTATCTAGCTGTTTCACCTCCCAGTTTTCAAATATGCCTCTTCTGGCATAAAATAAAATATAAGTCATTTGGTAACTCCATAAAAGGAAGGATGATTGATTTACAGTCTTGTGGTTAACCACAAGTCCCTCAACATTCTAAAATCAATTAGCATTCATTTGACCTATATTTTATTCAATTGTCGAAAGCGGCAGATTTGAAAATTGAGAGATGCAATATCATGTAAATGTTAATAAAACACATTAGACATATAACTGTAAAAAAAAAAAAAAATAAATAAAAGAAGAAGCTAGAAATACATTTGTCATCTAGCAATATTTATATAACAAAAAAAGTATGGGCCATATACAAAATAATTGTAATTGTCTAGTGTGAGACAATAACTAACAGACATACCTACAATCCACACCAGTCACGAAGTAGAGAAAATTTGAATACATCTTTATTGAAAAAACATACATAAAAATACTTAAAAAGGACAATGACAGTCAGAAAATCTGACGACTATGAGGTAGATTACAACAGGATAGCGTACATACAGTAACAGTCCTTACAGGGCCACCAGTATATATAAAATATACAAAAGTTGCCAATGTAAATACACTATATATCATTACATTTAATGCAAAGAGTTAAATCACAAGGGTACATGAAATGGGAGATGTACACCAGCAGAGGTAAGAGATATTCACATACAGGTGAAAAAACTAAGCCTCCGGTATAACAGGTAAGTCTGAATGTTTCTCCCAGCATCCATACACCAAGACAGCATAACATGCTTTGCACACACCCTCACAGTTCGCCAGCACCCAATTTGGCTTCCTCAGGTAGTCAATGTACTCTTGGTCAACATAGTATATATGTGTTTAATCAGCCGAAGAGCAAAGGGTATATAATAAATAAGAATAGAAACACCAGATACCTTTATTTACAGATAACATTGACTTAAATGGGGTCTGCTACAGGTTTTCTGCTATGGAAAGCTGTGGAAAATCTGCCGCAGAAGATCCAGCCGTGTGAACTTACCCTAAATCAGATTTATAATTATGCCTCTGTGGTGTTCAGGTACCAAGATTTAAAATTCAAAAACTTCCTTCATGCCCTTAATTCCTACCACTGTTAAAGGGGTACTCCCTTGGAAAACTTTTAATTTTTAAATCAACTGGTGCCAGAAAGTGAAACAGATTTGTAAATCACTTCTTTAACCCCTTCAGGACCAAGCCCATTTTGGCCTTAAGGACCAGAGCGTTTTTTGCACATCTGACCACTGTCACTTTAAACATTGATAACTCTGGAATGCTTTTAGTTATCATTCGGATTCCGAGATTGTTTTTTCGTGACATATTCTACTTTAACATGGTGGTAAATATTTGTGGTAACTTGCATCCTTTCCTTGTGAAAAATCCTAAAATTTGATGAAAAATTAGAAAATTTAGCATTTTTCTAATTTTGAAGCTCTCTGCTTGTAAGGAAAATGGATATTACAAATAAAAAAAAATGTATTCACATATACAATATGTCTACTTTATGTCTGCATCATAAAAGTGACGAGTTTATACTTTTGGAAGACACCAGAGGGCTTCAAAGTTCAGCAGCAATTTTCCAATTTTTCACAAAATTTTCAAACTCACTATTTTTCAGCACCCCCCAAAGTATTCAAAATGACATTCAATCATCATTTTAACCCTTTAGGTGTTTCACAGGAATAGCAGCAAAGTAAAGGAGTAAATTCACAATCTTCATTTTTTACACTCGCATGTTCTTGTAGACCCAATTTTTGAATTTTTACAAGGGGTAAAAGGAGAAAATGTATACTTATATTTGTAGCCCAATTTCTCTTGAGTAAGCACATACCTCATATGTCTATGTAAAGTGTTCGGCGGGCGCAGTAGAGGGCTCAGAAGGGAAAGAGCGATAAGGGGATTTTGGAGAGTACGTTTTTCTGAAATGGTTTTTGGGGGGCATGTTGCATTTAGGAAGCCCCTATGGTGCCAGAACAGCAAAAAACCCTCACATGGCATACCATTTTGGAAACTAGACCCCTTGAGGAATGTAATAAGGAATAAAGTGAGCCTTATTACCCCACAGGGGTTTCACAACTTTTGCATATGTAAAAAAAAAAAAAAAAAAAATTCCACTAAAATGTGTGTTTCCCCCCCAAATTTCACATTTTTGCAAGGGTTAATAGCAGAAAATACCCCCCATAATTTGTAACCCCATCTCTTCTGAGTATGGAGGTACCCCATAAGTTGACCTGAAGTGCACTATGGGCGAACTACAATGCTCAGAAGAGAAGGAGTCATATTTGGCTTTTTGAGAGCAAATTTTGCTCGGGGAGCATGTCGCATTTAGGAAGCCCCTAAGATGCCAGAACAGCAAAAAAAAACAGATGGCATACCATTTTGTAAACTAGACCCCTTGAGGAACGTAACAAGGGGTACAGTGAGCATTTGCCCCCCACTAGTGTCTGACAGATCTTTGGAACAGTGGGCTGTACAAGTTTTCATTTTCACGGACCACTGTTCCAAAGATCCGTCAGACACCTGTGGGGGGTAAATTCTCACTTCACCCCTCATTACATTCCGTGAGGGGTGTCGTTTCCGAAATGGGGTCACATGTGGGGTTTTGTTATTTTTGCGTTTGTCAAAACCGCTGTAACAATCAGCCACCCCTGTGCAAATCACCTCAAATGTACATGGTGCGCTCTCCCTTCTGGGCCTTGTTGTGCGCCCCCAGAGCACTTTGCGCCCACACATGGGGTATCTCCGTAGTCGGGAGAAATTGCGTTACAAATTTTGGGGGGCTTTTTTCCCTTTTACCTCTTGTGAAAATGTAAAGTATAGGGCAACATCAGCATGTTAGTGTAAAAAATTAAATTTTTTTACACTAACATTCTGGTGTAGACCCCAACATTTCCTTTTCATGAAGGGTTAAAGAAGAAAAAGCCCCCCAAACCTTGTAACGCAATTTCTCCCGAGTACGGCGATACCCCATATGTGGCCCTAAACTGTTGCCTTGAAATACGACAGGGCTCCAAAGTGAGAGCGCCATGTGCATTTGAGGCCTAAATTAGGGATTTGCCTAGGGGTGGACATAGGGGTATTCTACGCCAGTGATTCACAAACAGGGTGCCTCCAGCTGTTGCAAAACTCCCAGCATGCGTGGACAGTCAACGGCTGTCCGGCAATACTGGGAGTTGTTGTTTTTCAACAGCTGGAGGCTCTGCTTTGGAAACAGTGGTGTACCGGACGTTCTTATTGGGGGAGGGGGGCTGTGTAGGGGTATGTGTATATGTAGTGTTTTTAACTTTTTATTTTATTTTGTATTGGTGTAGTGTAGTGTTTTTAGGGTACAGTCACATGGGCGGGGGATTGCAGCGAGTTTCCCAGCGCAAAATTTTCTGCATCTCAAGATGCGAGAAACCCACTGTAAAAGCCTCGCCCATGTGTCACATGGGGGGGGGGGGGGGTGCACCAGCTGTTGCAAAACCACAACTCCCAGCATGCATGGTCTGTCAGTGCATGCTGGGAGTTATAGTTTTGCAACAGCTGGAGGCACACAGGTTAGGAAACACTGAGTTAGAAACAGACAATGTTTCCCAATCAGTGTGTCTCCAGTTGTTGCAAAACTACAACTCCCAGCATGCCCAGACAGCTTAAGGGCATAATGGGAGTTGTAGTTCGGCAACATCTGAAGGGCCAGATGTTGCTGTACTAAAACTCCCAGCATGCCTGGACAGTCAGTGCATACTGGGAGTTGTAGTTTTGCAACAGCTGGAAGAGCACAGATTGGAGACCATTATACAATGGTCTCCAAACTGGGGCCCTCCAGATGTTGCAAAACTACAACTCCCAGCATGCATGGTCTGTTAGTGCATGCTCGGAGTTATAGTTTTGCAACAGCTGGAGGCACACAGGTTAGGAAACACTGAGTTAGAAACAATGTTTCCCAACCAGTGTGTCTCCAGTTGTTGCAAAACTACAACTCCGGCATGCCCAGACAGCTGAAGGGCATGCTGGGAGTTGTAGTTCGGCAACATCTGAAGGGCCAGATGTTGCTGAACTAAAACTCCCAGCATGCCTGGACAGTCAGTGCATGCTGGGAGTTGTAGTTTTGCAACAGCTGGAAGAGCACAGATTGGAGACCATTATACAATGGTCTCCAAACTGGGGCCCTCCAGATGTTGCAAAACTACAACTCCCAGCATGCCCAGACAGCCAAAGGCTGTCTAGGCATGCTGGGAGTTGTAGTTTTCAGACTCCTAGAAGCAGCAGTGAAGATCTTCACTACTGCCTCTGAGGACCTTGTACTTACCTGCCGGTCCCGTCGCTGCTCGTCCACGTGGCCGGTCCTGCCGCTGCTCCTCGGTCCCGCCGCTGCTCCAGGTAAGGCCGCCGGTCCCCTCCTGTTCCTCCCCCCTATGCCGCAGGTCCCCGCGAGCCCCCGCAGCCATCGTCCCCCATTCTGCCCGACTTCCAGGGGCAGGCAGTGCGGGGGATCTGAACTTTCACCCCAGGTCACTGTGATTGGTCCACAGGGACCAATCACAGTGATCGCTGACCAGGACCATCAATGGATGGTCCTGGGGGGTGAAGCAGAAGTTGTCCCCTGCTGGAAACAGCGGGACTTCTGCCAGTTAACCTGTGCCGGGTTAACTGAATGTCATTTATAAACGTCGGGATGCGCGAACGCACTGCACAACCCGGCGTTTATATATGACATTCTGCGGGAAGGGGTTAAAAAAAATCTTTATCCTTCCAGTACTTTTTAGGGGCTGTATACTAAAGAGAAATCCAAAAAAGAAATGCACTTCATCTGATGTCATGACCACAGTGCTCTCTGCTGACCTCTGTTGTCCATTTTAGGAACTGTCCAGAGCAGGAAAAAATCCCAATAGCAAACATATGCTGCTCTGGACAGTTCCTAAAATGGACAGCAGAGGTCAGTAGAGACCACTGTGGTCATGACATCAGAGGAAATGCATTTCTTTTTTGGATTTCTCTTTAGTATACAGCCCCTAAAAAATACTGGAAGGATTAAGATTTTTTAATAGAAGTGATTTACAAATCTGTTTAACTTTCTGGTATCAGTTGATTTAAAATAATTTTCCACGGAAGTACACCTTTAATGATGTCAAGTTACCTTGGTGAATGGAACAGAGAAAATAAAAGGTTTAAGGAAAACTGCTGTGTCACTGCATAAAAAGTGTTCACCACAATTGATGCACAGAACAGGGTGACTTTATTGATGTAAGACAATAGTATAGCACGTTTCAGTACTATCTCACTTTCCACAGGTCTATTTTCTTGACTTTCTGTGTTCCGCAGACTAAGGATATACTGTATACTCTAGTTCAGGGTTAGGGAAAAACTAGTACAATAATTTGGTCTGGCCATGCGTGCCAAGGCTGTTATTTTAACCCCTTAAGGACTCAGCCCATTTTGGCCTTAAGGACTCAGACAATTTAATTTTTACGTTTTCATTTTTTCCTCCACGCCTTCTAAAAATCATAACTCTTTTATATTTTCATTGCCAGACTAGTATGAGGGCTTGTTTTTTACATGACCAGTTGTCCTTTGTAATGACATCACTCATTATATCCTAAAATATATGGCGCAACCAAAAAACACTATTTTTGTGGGGAAATTAAAAAGAAAAACGCAATTTTGCTAATTTTGGAAGGTTTCGTTTTCACGCCGTACAATTTATGGTAAAAATGACGTGTGTTCTTTATTCTGAGGGTCAATACGATTAAAATGATACCCATTATTACATACTTTTATATTATTGTTGTGCTTAAAAAAAATCACATGCTTTTTAACCAAATTAGTACGTTTATAATCCCTTTATTTTGATGACCTATAACTTTTTCATTTTTTCGTATAAGCGGCGGTATGAAGGCTCATTTTTTGCGCCATGATCTGTACTTTTTTTATACCACATTTGCATATAAAAAAACTTTAAAAAATTTTATATAATTTTTTTTATAAAATGTATTCAAAAAGTAGCAATTTTGGACTTTATTTTTTTTACGTTCACGCCATTCACCGTACGGGATCATTAACATTTTATTTTAATAGTTCAGACATTTATGCACGCGGCGATACCAAATATGTCTATAAAATTAATTTTTTACGCTTTTTGGGGGTAAAATAGGAAAAAATGGACGTTTTACTTTTTTATTGGGGGAGGGGATTTTTCACTTTTTTTTTACTCTTAATTTTACATTTTTAAAAAACATTTTTTTTACACTTGAATAGTCCCCATAGGGGACTATTCATAGCAATACCATGATTGCTAATACTGATCTGTTCTATGTATAGGACATAGAACAGATCAGTGTTATCGGTCATCTTCTGCTCTGGTCTGCTCGATCTCAGACCAGAGCAGAAGACGCAGGGAGCCGGAAGGAGGAAGGTGAGGGGACCTCCGTGTGGCGTTCTGAATGATCGGATCCCCGCAGCAGCGCTGCGGGCGATCAGATCATTCATTGGAATCGCGTACTGCTGCAGATGCCGGGATCTGTATTGATCCCGGCATCTGAGGGGTTAATTGCCGGCGGGTCCCTGGCTGCGATCAGCAGCCGGGATCAGCCGCGCATGACACGGCATCGCTCAGATGCCAGCGGTTATGTACAGACGTAAATGTTCGTCCTGGTGCGTTAAGTACCACCTCACCAGGACGTGCATTTACGTCCTGCGTCCTTAAGGGGTTAACAGCAAGATTTCACTATGTAGCCTCAGATCTCGCACAGTCTCTGTAATTCAGCGCGATCTCGCTACATAATGTAACATTGCACTAATTGTAACAAGGATTCAGCAATCCATTCTAAGGAAGCCATAGCGCCACAAGGTAAGCTGGGAACATCCAGCATCACTATCTCATGACAACTATTCAGAATTTAATGGTGTAAAACAGTATTATTATTTGTCATTTTTATTTGAAAAAAAACAGTTTTTTTTGATTAACTTTTTTCTATTAATTTTTTTTTTGCCATGTAGATTATATAGCTAACACATGGTGACTACAAAGAAAATCTTTCCAAGAGAAACAAACAAAAGCCAACCTGTGTGCCTAGTTTGAGGAGACATGCATTGCGCATGCATTTACATCTGTGTTAGAACATTTCTTTTTAAACTTACCATCGTGGAAAGTTGACTGCACTCCAGACTGACTGATGCAAACCTGGAGCTAATGTAACAATATCATCAATAGCAACCAACATCACATGCCTTACCAAAGAGAAGCAGTTCCAGCCATCACATTGGGGCGAGTTAATAAAATGTTTGACCAAATATAGCTGGCTAATTTTTAAGTTGATAATTTTGCATAGTCCGCTAATGGTAACATAAATATCCAAATGGCCCTTGGCAGAAAATACATTACCTACACGTTTTCTAGACAGTAACATTAAGACAGAGATTAAAATTTACACAAGACAGTCAGAATATGCTCCAGAGTTATTACAGTCTGTCAAGCTGTATGATAAGATGCATTATATTAAGAGTCGTTTGTGATATTGTAGACCAATTGTATTGGGAAGGCTGCAGAGAGATGCTACAGTATATCCTTTTATGCTGATTCCAGTTATGCTTGGGCTGCAGAACCAACAGGGATAAGGGCAAATTCACTTTTGCCGTTTTACCCATTCTCATCGTAATGCACTATGGAGTGCTTTTTGTTTTTATTTTAAAGCAGCAGGTCAGGGAACAAGTCAGGACACAAAGGGTTAGGAAAGGAACAGACTGGGGAGCACAAAGCAAGTATACAAAAAACTGACAAACAGACAGATAGCAAAGTCAGGCAGGCCAGAGTCAAAACTAGAAAGGAGTAGAGATACAAAACGTTGGGCAGAAGGGGTAGTGAAAGGTAGACTCGCTTAAAGGTATAGGAAGGCAGGCAGGAGAGAAGTCAAGAAACAAGCCAAAAAAGGTCAGAGGTCAGGCAAGGCAAACAGAAATACAAAGCTAGTGAGACAGGAGGACTGCAATCACAAGCAATGCCAGGATACACTGCCTGGATTTTAAGGGGTATTCAAGGTCCAAACTTTTTTTTATATATCAACTGGCTCCGGAAAGTTAAACAGATTTGTAAATTACTTCTGTTAAAAAATCTTAATCCTTCCAATAGTTATTAGCTTCTGAAGTTGAGTTGTTGTTTTCTGTCCAACTGCTCTCTGATGACTCACGTCCCGGGAGCTGTGCAGTTCCTATGGGGATATTCTCCCATCATGCACAGCTCCCGGGACGTGACATCGTCATTGAGCAGTTAGACAGAAAACTTCAGAAGCTAATAACTTTTGGAAAGATTAAGATTTTTTAATAGAAGTAATTTACAAATCTATTTAACTTTCCGGAGCCAGTTGATATATATAAAAAAAAGGTTTTGCCTGGATTACCCCTTTAAATATCCCATCTCTGGAAGATGTGGACACCAGGGCCACCTCTGATTGGTTAAAAGATTGGACATTTTGAAATCCAACATATCTAGTCCTTATTTCCTCAACATTTACCATTGAGGGGTAGCCAAGACACCACAATACACAATAAATGGTCAACAGTCCAGCGGAAATCACTTTTTGGAATCCTTTTAGGGTTCACTATTCACTGGAGACCATCTTGTTCTCTCCTTGACAGTTCTACAGATACAAGGACAGCTTCCCAGAGTGAGAAATCCTAAATCCCATGTATGGGTTGTACAATAATGCAGAATTTTTATTATCTTTTCTACGTGTTAATAATACGGACACATTTTTGTTTGTATTATGGCTGCAATTTGGCTCTGGGAAACAAACATGGTGGGACAAAATTGGTATCCTCTTTGTGCCCAAATTTTGCCCTTCGTTGTGCCAAAATTGGCATGTCTAAGTGCCAACATTTATTAACCCCTTAAGGACTCAGCCCATTTTGGCCTTAAGGACTCAGACAATTAAATTTTTTCGTTTTCATTTTTTCCTCCTCGCCTTCTAAAAATCATAACTCTTTTATATTTTCATCCACAGACTAGTATGAGGGCTTGTTTTTTGCGCGACCAGTTGTCCTTTGTAATGACATCACTCATTATATCATAAAATGTATGGCGCAACCAACCAAAAAACACTATTTTTGTGGGGAAATGAAAACGAAAAACGCAATTTTGCTAATTTTGGAAGGTTTCGTTTTCACGCCGTACAATTTATGGTAAAAATGACATGTGTTCTTTATTCTGAGGGTCAATACGATTAAAATGATACCCATTATTATATACTTTTATATTATTGTTGCGCTTAAAAAAAATCACATGCTTTTTAACCAAATTAGTACGTTTATAATCCCTTTATTTTGATGACCTATAACTTTTTTATTTTTCCGTATAAGCAGCGGTATGGGGGCTCATTTTTTGCGCCATGATCTGTACTTTTTTTTGATACCACATTTGCATATCAAAACTTTTAATCCATTTTTTATAATTTTTTTTTTCATAAAATGTATTAAAAAAGTAGGAATTTTGGACTTTTTTATTTTTTTTCATTCACGCCGTTAACCGTACGGGATCATTAACATTTTATTTTAATAGTTCGGAACTTTACGCACGCGGCGATACCAAATATGTCTATAAAAAATTTTTTAACGCTTTTTGGGGGTAAAATAGGAAAAACGGACGTTTTACTTTTTTATTGGGGGAGGGGATTTTTCACATTTTTTTTACTTTAACTTTTAAATTTTTTTACATTTTTTTTACACTTGAATAGTCCCCATAGGGGACTATTCATAGCAATACCATGATTGCTAATACTGATCTGTTCTATGTATAGGACATAGAACAGATCAGTATTATCGGTCATCTCCTGCTCTGGTCTGCTCGATCACAGACCAGAGCAGGAGATGCCGGGAGCCGCACGGAGGAAGGAGAGGGGACCTCCGTGCGGCGTTATGAATGATCGGATCCCCGCAGCAGATGCCGCAGATGCCGGGATCTGTATTGATCCCGGCACCTGAGGGGTTAATGGCGGACACCCGCGAGATCGCGGGCGTCGGCCATTGCCGGCGGGTCCCTGGCTGCGATCAGCAGCCGGGATCAGCCGCGCATGACACGGGCATCGCTCCGATGCCCGCAGTTTTCTTAGGACGTAAATGTACGTCCTGGTGCGTTAAGTACCACCGCACCAGGACGTACATTTACGTCCTGCGTCCTTAAGGGGTTAAAGGGGTACTCTGGTGGAAACTTTTTTTTTTTTTTTTAAATCAACTGGTGCCAGAAAGTTAAACAGATTTGTAAATTACTTCTATTAAAAATACTGAATACTACAGAGGAAATTATTTTCTTTTTGGAACACAGAGCTCTCTGCTGAATCACGAGCACAGTGCTCTCTGCTGAAATCTCTGTTCATTTTAAGAACTGTCCAGAGTAGGAGAAAATCCCCATAGCAAACATATGATGCTGTGGACAGTTCCTAAAATGGACAAAGATGTCAGCAGAAAGCACTGTGCTCATGATGGCAACAGAGAGCACTGTGTTCTAAAAAGAAAATAATTTCCTCTGTAGTATTCAGCAGCTAATAAGTACTGGAAAGATTAAGATTTTTAAATAGAAGTAATATACAAATCTGTTTAACTTTCTAGCACCAGTTGATTTATTGATTTTCCCAAAAGTGCATGTTTGTTGATAACTTCGGGGAGTTAATCTCAACACTTAGACCCTGACATGTTGAAAGTCTTTTTTTTTTTTTTTTAAATGACAGGGACACTTTTAACTTTATGGTAATTTTATAAATTACATGTGGAGGATGCAATTAAAAACATTAAGGTGAAAAGTTCTCCTTAAAGGGAAAGTCTGCCCCTAGACATCTTAACCCCTATGCAAAGGATAGGGGATAAGATGTCTGTTCACAGGGGTCTGGACACTGGGACCCCCCATGATCTACGTGCAGTCACCCAGCATTCTGAAAACTATGTTCAGAACGCTGGGTTTGGGCAACTGTGGTTGTGACATTACGACCCCCCCCCCCCCCCTCCTGACGTCACACCACGCCCCCCTCCACTCATTTCTATGGCCGTCACGCCCCCTTCCATAGACATGAATGGAGGTGAGGTGGCAAGGTGTGATGTCACGAGGGGGGCATGGCATGTTCAGATGCCTTAGGGCAGAGTACCCCTATAAGAGTTAATTTTTATTAAATGAAATGTTGTGAGGTAGGGCGCTCTGTGTGTGATAAACAGCTTACTGTGTGCTAAGATAGCTGTATATTTATTTAGCGAAAACCCAGACAGGTTGGGACTGCTATCTATTTCATTGTTTCTTTTGGTATAGTATCTGTAAAGAAATCAGTATACGCACTACTGTAATTCTTAAATAAACTAAAGATTTGTATAAAATCAGTGTTTGACACCTCCATAGATCGGGTCACCACCCATTTCTCCTGTTAAAAACAGACATAACAAAATGTGGCTAAATAAACATTATCCAGACATTAACAGATTATCCTACAGAATGTCTTTAGATAGTGGGAGGTCTACAGTAGCTATTATTAACCTCTCCTCCAGTCCTGCTCATCTGAACAGCTTTACTGTATACTGGTGATATTACATTTATGCAGCTTTTCAAAAACATTGTATGTATCGTTTTGGCAATTAACAAGAAAAAAACCACCATGTACTGCTTATATGATTTCACTTGGATGACACAAAAAGATGTCACAAGAAGCTTTGGTGACTTTGTCAGACAAGATCTGGAAAAAGATCTTACTCCCAGGAATGCATCTAATCCCATATGCCAACATACACAAAATACGATATAATCTATAATGTGGACAGCAAAGTATTTGTTCCCCCTATGTTTGTATAGTCTGCATCAGGGGCGGACTGACAGGACGGTGCATTCATCCCTCATCCAGAGCCCGGACGGGGGAAAGGGCCCGCTGTCCGCCGCCTGCCACATTAAATAAAATAACATTTTTATCTAATTGCCCGGCACACACCCGGGCCCGGCACACACCCGGACCCGGAGAACGGTGCTGCTGGCTGCTGTTTGGCATCTCCGAAACAGCCACCGCATCCCTGTAAGAGAACCGCAGTGGCTGTCTGGGAGATGCGCTTTGAACTCCGGTGTGGTGCCGGAAAAGCTTTTTTAATATATTAAGGCTACTGAGGAATACCACAACAGTGGTGAAACGCGTTTAGCCTCGATTTACTGCTATTTGCCATAACCATCTATTGCTAATATCAGCCACCTAATCAGCCGATACCGCCTTGCAAGCGATGCAGTACCCAAATCTGCAGCCCACCAGTGAATAGCGCGCTATTCACACCACGAGCACACCGGCCTCCAGCTGCTCGCTGTTCTTGAGACCGACGGGCGAACAGTGCCAAGCGCAAGAACATTCACTTACCCTCTGATATCGGATGCCGGCTCTTTATAATACAGAGATGAACACCGCATGATCTTGAGCCAGTGTACCAACTTCAGCATTTCTCTGGAGGAACCCCTATACCCATACAAGATTGGTGGTTGCCCTTGCTTGAGTCCGTGCAGGCGCTGATCTATCACAGTCACCGGAGTTTGCCGCTCCGGAGCCAGTCAGCTGCCGAGAAACACGGCGAAGACTTCTAATAAGGTAACGCTCTGAATATTGTTACCATCTACATTCATAGTAACCGGCTCTCTTCTATTTAAGTGAATGTTACAATTCAAATGATTGCTACAACTGTCACGACTGTATCGCTCATCTGCTACATCTAATAGACATTTTACTTTCACTTTGCTGCTATTACAGCATACTAGCTGTATGTGATGAACAGTTCTAATCCTTGTGGCTATTAAATCAGATTGCAATCACCATACTGATTTTGGACATTGGCTGACATTGAAACTATTAATTTACTATTTTTTATGAACAATTTTTTATATAGGTTGGCAATTATTTTTACCTATTATTTATAAAGCATAAATATTTAATACCTGGGCAAGGGCCCTTCCCAAGTGTTTCAGTATTTTTCTTATTCAATTAATAAATGTATACCATTGTTTAAGCTATTTATTTTGCAGGTATTTTTTTTAATCTATATTATAATTATTTTAATAATTTTAGTAATTATTTTAGACATTATATCTATTGTATTATTTTTTATCTGTCAACTACTATTCTCTATTCTTTTTTATCTCTAATCTTTTCCCTCTTGCTATTTCTCCTTTTTTCCTTTTCACTATCCTTGAGGACTGGTTATATAATTCCTGTCACGATGCCGGCTGGCAGGTAGTGGATCCTCTGTGCCAGAGAGGGATTGGCGTGGACCGTGCTAGAGGATCGGTTCTAAGTCACTACTGGTTTTCACCAGAGCCCGCCGCAAAGCGGGATGGTCTTGCTGCGGCGGTAGTGACCAGGTCGTATCCCCTAGCAACGGCTCAACCTCTCTGGCTGCTGAAGATAGGCGCGGTACAAGGGAGTAGACAGAAGCAAGGTCGGACGTAGCAGAAGGTCGGGGCAGGCAGCAAGGATCGTAGTCAGGGGCAACGGCAGAAGGTCTGGAATCACAGGCAAGGAACACACAAGGAACGCTTTCACTGGCACTAGGGCAACAAGATCCGGCGAGGGAGTGAAGGGGAAGTGAGGTGATATAGGGAAGTGCACAGGTGTAAACACTAATTGGAACCACTGCACCAATCAGCGGTGCAGTGGCCCTTTAAATCGCAAAGACCCGGCGCGCGCGCGCCCTAGGGAGCGGGGCCGCGCGCGCCGGGACAGAACTGACGGGGAGCGAGTAAGGTACGGGAGCCGGGGTGCGCATCGCGAGCGGGCGCTACCCGCATCGCGAATCGCATCCCGGCCGGAGGTAGTAACGCAGCGCCCCGGGTCCGTGGAACCGACCGGGGCGCTGCAGTGAGGGAAGTGTAGCGAGCGCTCCGGGGAGGAGCGGGGACCCGGAGCGCTCGGCGTAACAGTACCCCCCCCCTTGGGTCTCCCCCTCTTCTTGGGGCCTGAGAACCTGAGGATCAGACTTTTGTCCAGGATATTGTCCTCAGGTTCCCAGGACCTCTCTTCTGGACCACAACCCTCCCAATCCACTAAAAAAAAAGTTCTTCCCCTGACCTTTTTAGAGGCCAAAATCTCTTTGACAGAGAAGATGTCCGAGGAGCCGGAAACAGGAGTGGGAGGAACAGATTTAGGAGAAAAACGGTTGAGGATGAGAGGTTTAAGAAGAGAGACGTGAAAGGCATTAGGGATACGAAGAGAAGGAGGAAGAAGAAGTTTGTAAGAGACAGGATTAATTTGACACAAAACTTTAAAAGGACCAAGATAGCGTGGTCCCAACTTATAGCTCGGGACACGGAAACGGACATATTTAGCGGAGAGCCATACCTTGTCTCCAGGGGAAAAAATGGGAGGAGCTCTTCTTTTCTTATCTGCGAATCTCTTCATGCGAGAAGAAGCCTGTAAGAGAGAATTTTGGGTCTCTTTCCATATGGTGGAAAGATCACGAGAAATTTCATCCACAGCGGGCAGACCAGAGGGCAAGGGGGTAGGGAGGGGGGGAAGAGGGTGACGGCCGTACACCACGAAAAACGGAGATTTGGAGGAAGATTCAGAGATTCTGAAATTATACGAGAATTCGGCCCAAGGTAGAAGATCTGCCCAGTCATCCTGGCGGGAGGAAACAAAATGTCGTAAATAGTCACCCAAGATCTGGTTAATTCTCTCTACTTGTCCATTGGATTGAGGATGGTATGCAGAAGAAAAATTTAATTTAATCTTGAGTTGTTTACAGAGAGCCCTCCAGAATTTAGACACAAATTGGACGCCTCTATCCGAGACGATCTGTGTAGGCAACCCGTGAAGACGAAAAATGTGTACAAAAAATTGTTTAGCCAACTGAGGCGCTGAAGGAAGACCAGGAAGAGGGATGAAATGTGCCATTTTGGAGAATCGATCAACGACCACCCAAATAACAGTGTTGCCATGGGATGGGGGTAAGTCAGTAATAAAATCCATACCAATCAGAGACCAAGGTTGTTCGGGGACAGGTAGAGGATGAAGAAAACCAGCGGGCTTCTGGCGAGGAGTCTTATCCCGGGCACAGATAGTGCAGGCTCGCACAAAGTCCACCACATCAGTCTCTAGAGTCGGCCACCAATAGAAGCGAGAGATGAGTTGCACAGATTTCTTGATGCCCGCATGACCTGCGAGATGGGAGGAGTGACCCCATTTGAGGATCCCAAGGCGTTGGCGTGGAGAAACAAAGGTCTTTCCTGGAGGAGTTTGCCTGATGGAGGCTGGAGAAGTGGAAATCAGGCAGTCAGGAGGAATGATGTGTTGAGGAGAGAGTTCAATTTCAGAGGCATCTGAGGAACGAGAGAGAGCATCGGCCCTAATGTTTTTATCAGCAGGCCGAAAGTGAATTTCAAAATTAAATCGGGCAAAGAACAGAGACCACCTGGCCTGACGAGGATTCAGCCGTTGGGCAGACTGGAGGTAGGAGAGGTTCTTGTGATCGGTGTAAATAATAACTGGAAATCTTGATCCCTCCAGCAGATGCCTCCATTCCTCAAGTGCTAATTTAATGGCTAGAAGCTCTCGATCCCCGATGGAGTAGTTCCTCTCCGCCGGAGAGAAGGTCCTGGAAAAAAAACCACAAGTAACAGCATGCCCGGAAGAGTTTTTTTGTAGAAGGACAGCTCCAGCTCCCACTGAGGAGGCATCAACCTCCAATAGGAAGGGTTTAGATGGGTCAGGTCTGGAGAGCACGGGAGCCGAAGAAAAGGCAGACTTGAGTCGTTTAAAGGCGTCTTCCGCTTGAGGAGGCCAAGACTTGGGATCGGCATTTTTTTTTGTTAAAGCCACAATAGGAGCCACAATGGTAGAAAAATGTGGAATAAATTGCCTGTAATAATTGGCGAACCCCAAAAAACGTTGGATGGCACGGAGTCCGGAGGGGCGTGGCCAATCTAAGACGGCAGAGAGTTTATCTGGGTCCATTTGTAGTCCCTGGCCAGAGACCAAGTATCCTAGAAAAGGAAGAGATTGGCATTCAAACAGACATTTCTCTATTTTGGCATAGAGTTGATTATCACGAAGTCTCTGAAGAACCATACGGACATGCTGGCGGTGTTCTTCAAGATTGGCAGAAAAAATCAGGATATCGTCCAGATATACAACAACACAGGAGTATAGTAGATCACGAAAAATTTCATTAACAAAGTCTTGGAAGACGGCAGGGGCGTTGCATAGACCAAAGGGCATGACCAGATACTCAAAGTGTCCATCTCTGGTGTTAAATGCCGTTTTCCATTCATCCCCCTCTCTGATGCGGATGAGATTATAAGCACCTCTTAAGTCCAGTTTGGTAAAAATATGGGCACCTTGGAGACGATCAAAGAGTTCAGAGATGAGGGGTAGGGGGTAGCGGTTCTTAACCGTGATTTTATTAAGACCGCGGTAGTCAATGCAAGGACGTAGAGAGCCATCTTTTTTGGACACAAAGAAAAATCCGGCTCCGGCAGGAGAGGAGGATTTACGGATAAAGCCCTTTTTTAAATTTTCTTGGACGTATTCAGACATGGCAAGAGTCTCTGGGACGGACAGAGGATAGATTCTGCCCCGGGGTGGAGTAGTGCCCGGGAGGAGGTCAATGGGACAATCATAAGGCCTGTGAGGAGGTAGAGTCTCAGCTTGTTTTTTGCAAAAAACGTCCGCAAAGTCCATATAGGCCTTAGGGAGACCGGTTACATGAGGAAGCACAGGGACACGGCAAGGTTTACTGGGAACCGGTTTTAAGCAGTCCTTGGAACAAGAGGGCCCCCAACTCTTGATCTCCCCAGTGGACCAATCCAGGATTGGGGAATGGAGTTGAAGCCAGGGAAGTCCAAGAAGGATTTCAGAAGTGCAATTGGGGAGGACCAACAGTTCAATCCTCTCGTGATGAGATCCGATGCACATTAGAAGGGGCTCCGTGCGGAAACGTATAGTACAGTCCAATCTTTCATTGTTTACACAATTGATGTAGAGGGGTCTGGCGAGACTGGTCACCGGGATGTTGAACCTGTTGACGAGAGAGGCTAAGATGAAATTTCCTGCAGATCCAGAGTCCAAGAAGGCCACAGCAGAGAAGGAGAAGGCAGAGGCAGACATCCGCACAGGCACAGTAAGACGTGGAGAAGCAGAGTAGACATCAAGGACTGTCTCACCATTGTGCGGAGTCAGCGGACGTCTTTCCAGGCGGGGAGGACGGATAGGACAATCCTTCAGGAAGTGTTCGGTACTAGCACAGTACAGGCAGAGATTCTCCATGCGGCGTCGTGTCCTCTCTTGGGGTGTCAGGCGAGACCGGTCGACCTGCATAGCCTCCACGGCGGGAGGCACAGGAACAGATTGCAGGGGACCAGAGGAGAGAGGAGCCGGGGAGAAGAAACGCCTCGTGCGAACAGAGTCCATATCCTGGCGGAGCTCCTGACGCCGTTCGGAAAAACGCATGTCAATGCGAGTGGCAAGATGGATGAGTTCATGTAGGTTAGCAGGGATTTCTCGTGCGGCCAGAACATCTTTAATGTTGCTGGATAGGCCTTTTTTAAAGGTCGCGCAGAGTGCCTCATTATTCCAGGATAATTCTGAAGCAAGGGTACGGAACTGTACGGCATACTCGCCAACGGAAGAATTACCCTGGACCAGGTTCAACAGGGCAGTCTCAGCAGAAGAGGCTCGGGCAGGTTCCTCAAAGACACTTCGAATCTCCGAGAAGAAGGAGTGTACAGAGGCAGTGACGGGGTCATTGCGGTCCCAGAGCGGTGTGGCCCAAGCCAGGGCTTTTCCAGACAGCAGGCTGACTACGAAAGCCACCTTAGACCTTTCAGTGGGGAACTGGTCCGACATCATCTCCAAGTGTAATGAACATTGGGAAAGAAAGCCACGGCAAAACTTAGAGTCCCCATCAAATTTATCCGGCAAGGATAGTCGTATTCCAGAAGCGGCCACTCGCTGCGGAGGAGGTACAGGAGCTGGCGGAGGAGATGATTGCTGGAGCTGTGGTAGTAACTGTTGTAGCATAACAGTCAGTTGAGACAGCTGTTGGCCTTGTTGCGCAATCTGTTGTGACTGCTGGGCGACCACCGTGGTGAGGTCAGCGACAACTGGCAGAGGAACTTCAGCGGGATCCATGGCCGGATCTACTGTCACGATGCCGGCTGGCAGGTAGTGGATCCTCTGTGCCAGAGAGGGATTGGCGTGGACCGTGCTAGAGGATCGGTTCTAAGTCACTACTGGTTTTCACCAGAGCCCGCCGCAAAGCGGGATGGTCTTGCTGCGGCGGTAGTGACCAGGTCGTATCCCCTAGCAACGGCTCAACCTCTCTGGCTGCTGAAGATAGGCGCGGTACAAGGGAGTAGACAGAAGCAAGGTCGGACGTAGCAGAAGGTCGGGGCAGGCAGCAAGGATCGTAGTCAGGGGCAACGGCAGAAGGTCTGGAATCACAGGCAAGGAACACACAAGGAACGCTTTCACTGGCACTAGGGCAACAAGATCCGGCGAGGGAGTGAAGGGGAAGTGAGGTGATATAGGGAAGTGCACAGGTGTAAACACTAATTGGAACCACTGCACCAATCAGCGGTGCAGTGGCCCTTTAAATCGCAAAGACCCGGCGCGCGCGCGCCCTAGGGAGCGGGGCCGCGCGCGCCGGGACAGAACTGACGGGGAGCGAGTAAGGTACGGGAGCCGGGGTGCGCATCGCGAGCGGGCGCTACCCGCATCGCGAATCGCATCCCGGCCGGAGGTAGTAACGCAGCGCCCCGGGTCCGTGGAACCGACCGGGGCGCTGCAGTGAGGGAAGTGTAGCGAGCGCTCCGGGGAGGAGCGGGGACCCGGAGCGCTCGGCGTAACAATTCCTTTATTATATCATTTTCTATACATTTCCCAAAATGGACAGAGGTGTCAGAAGAGAGCACTGTAGTATACAGCAGCTAATAGGTACTGGAAGGATTAAGAATTTTTAATAGAAGTAATTTACAAATCTGTTTAACTTTCTGGCACCAGTTGATTAAAAAAAAGTTTTCCACCGGAGTACCCCTTTAAAGGTGAGTGGAGGCTGGAGCCAAGTTGGACTGGGTATCACAGACAGAGATCACAAGTTGGCACAAAAAGGAGGAGTTCAGTGTTTTAAGGCACTTGGGGGGAGATTCATCAAAACCTGTCCAGAAGAAAAGTTGTTGAGTTGCCCATAGATCATTTCATCAGATCATTTCTTTCATTTTTGAAAAGGCCTCCTAAAAATGAGAGAAGCTATTTGACTGGTTGCTATGGGCAACTGGACAACTTTTCCTCTGCACAAGTTTTGATAAATCTCCCCCTCGGTGTAGTTAAGGTGATTGGCATTGCCATCCCTCAAAGTACCCAATAGCCTCAAGCGCACTGCACCCCCTATTCCTTTCTATGGCAAATATTCATATGCATACTGGGCGGGAATAGGGGCGGGGCAGAGGTGGGCAAGGGGTGGAGTCTTGCTGGTGGCCCTTGCTTTATTTGATCCGGGGGCCCTGGGTGGTGTCAGTCCGCCCCTGGTCTGCATGTGTGTGTGTAATAATCACCGTGCACTACTACAGCATATATTGGAGCTATATAAGTGCGTAAAATAAAATCTATTAAATAAGTATAACACTCTAACCATAGAATTCAATTATTAATTCATACATTATACTATATGTCTAAATTCTTGCATAAAATAGGTAAAAGTATTCAAACGTACAATAATGGAAAGGGTGGGTGGAATTTAATTACTCTGTATTGTTATTTCTATTAGGAGAAGATTTCAACGTATATAACAAGTAAGAATAAACACAAAATTGCAAAGTAACTTTTTCTTGCATAGTTCCAAAAAGTTAGTCATCGGTAAACAGTCAAACACATTGAACTGTATAAAAATCCATCATTGTTGTTTAATGAGCAGGAATTCTAGTTTCACCAGAATCTTTCCTCTTTTTACCAGTATCCCCAGGTTGTCATTTAGTACCTGAACCCTGCAAATCACTATTATTTTGAGTTTCTTGCCCACACTTCCAAAGCCAGGTAAATTTCCTGAGCAACCAAAACATTTATAGATCTGAATCCCTGTTAAACCAGGACTGAAAATCTTTGCCAAACTGATTGCTTTGCACCTAGATTTAATCTTCAGTGATCAGGCTGGCTTTGTCTCCGGCTTCTAGGCCTCGGAAACACCAGGCTATTGGTACATATCCTATAGAACTACTAGTAACCCTGACTTGGTCTATGTCAAAAAGGAATTTGACTAACTTTGTTGGTCCTATGCCTTCCTGGTGCTGCAGAATATGGGATTTTCTGAAGCAATTTTGAATGCCATCTCTTCACTTAAATTAACCCTGTCCACTAGAGTGTTTGCAAACGACTCGCTCTCTGACATATTCCTTCTCAACAATGAAACAAGGCAGGGATGCCTACTTAGGCCTACATCTTCCTAGTTTCTATACAGCCTTTATCTAAGCCATTTGTTCGGACCCACAAATTTAAGGGCTTACCACGGAGTCTGGTTCGGGAAGGAAGGAGTAGCCCTAAAGTCTTGGCAGGACTGTGGAACATTAGAAAGGAAAGACTCTCCAAATTAGACAGTAAAACAGACAGTAATGTACAAGGAGCATCACAAGGGTGGGAAAGGAGTTTCAGATATTCAACTATTCTGCAGACCTTCTTTGTGTGTCACACTGTTTGCAGGACTATGATGAGAACAGAAGGAGGCGTAGTAGGCTGGTCCATGTCTCGTTTTTTTTCTTTTGCCTCTCTGGAAGAAGCTGGAATGGAAAGTGGGACAACTCTACAATATCAACTGGAAACCCCCCTGGTACTACCAGGAAGTTATTAAGTTTGTGAGGAAATACCAGCTGTAGGGTCTCAAGACTGACTGTGGGAACAGGACTGTGGGAACAAAAGACTGTCCACAGGCTAATTCGAGAAAAGGATTCATTGGAGTCCATCCCACAGCTCTCTGAAGCTATACCAAGGCTGCCATCAGAAATTTTGGGATCCCTTACACAACTTGTAGTCTGGACCCCGCTCCTCCACTCCTCACTGTGGCACACATTGGATTTTATTATAGTATCGGGCTTAGAAACATAAAATAATATCTTCACTCCAGGACAACATATTAATTCTGCAGTGACTAAATAATACCACCATACCATAAGTAAGATACAAATTTGTATAACTTTCTGGTACCAGTTAGCTTGAAAACAATTTGTTTCCTCTGGAGTATCCCTTTAACCCCTTAAGGACGCAGGGCGTACAGGTAAGCGCTGATGTCCTGGTACTTAAGGACTCAGGGCGTACCTGTAAATCATTCTAATGAGCAGAGAACGGGTTAAACCCAGTGAGTCCTGGTTGCTACGGGCAGACAGGTCCCACCGCTAATGCCGTGCACTGCCAATCGGGCCGATGCCCGGCATTACCCCTTTAGACGACACGGTCAAAGCTGATCACGGCATCTAAAGTGAAAGTAAAACTATCACGGCAGCTCAGCGGAGCTGATCGGAACTATCGCGACAGAATCGCGATGTCCCGATCAGCTTACTAGATGACAGGAGGGTCCTCACCTGCCTCCTGGTCATCCGATCAGGGATCTACTGCTCTATGCCTGCTCAGTAGGCTGAAGCAGCAGAGCACTGATAACACTGATCAGTGCTATGCTATGGCATAGCAGTGATCAGTGTATGCAATCAGAAGATTGCGTGGTATAGCCCCCTGTGGGTGCTAAAAAAAAAAAGGTAAACAGTGTTAAAAAAATGTAATGTAAAATGTAAAATAAATGCTGTCCAAGACACCCCCGATCCCCCTGAAGGGACAGGAGTGAGGTGGTAGGGGTGCTACCCCTCCTATCCCTGCTATTGGAATAGAAGTGACTGACCAATAGCACATTGGAGGTGGTGGTGGTGGTGGGGGGAGTTCGGTTCAACCGCTCTTCCCACTCATGGTAGTCCGGGCAGAGTGGAGAACTGCGCTGGGACTGGCGCCGGAAGTCACTTACCGGTGGCGATTGACGGCAGGCAGTGGCGATCCTCTCCCTGGCGCAGCAAACCTGCTGACTACGGAAGCCAATGAGTTGTTGACTAGCAACATCTGGAGGGCTACAGTTTGGAGACCACTATACTATGCAGATCTTGCAAAACTACAACTCCCAGCATGGCCACACAACAGTTTACTGTCTGGGCATGCTGGGATTTGTAGTTTTGCAACATCTGGAGATCACTGTGCGGGGGTTTCTAAATCGTGGCCCTATATATCTTGCAAAACTACAACTCCCAGCATGCACAAACAGCAAACGGCTGTCTTGTCATGCTGAGAGTTGTAGTTGCGTGCCTCCAGCTGTTGCATAACTAAATCTCCCAGCATGTCCTTCGGTGATGAGTACATGCTGGGAGTTGTAGTTTTGCAACAGTTGTAGTTTTCCAACAGGAGTTGTAGTTTAGCAACAGCTGCAGTTTTGCACCACTGAAGAAGGGGTTTAGATAGATCCCAGGATACCCCGAAATGCATTTGGTGACTATTCTTATGACTATTTGGATGGAAAACTTTTACCAAGGCTTATTCACACCAAGGTTATCTGTGAACTCATCCCAAGTACGGCTTTGCCGGCACCTGTGAAAAATTAGCTGGACGAGAAGGGGTTACTTGTTGCCATTTGTTATTCACCCCTGCCTTTTAGCATACAAGTTTGAATATCTCCAGGGAGCGCGCGCCCCAAACTCGGTCAGTTGATCTGCAGTGAGCTGACCATATCTTGCTCACCAGTAATGATAGGAATATCACACATAGGAATATCTTTCTCCCGCAAGCAGTCCACAGAATACTGGCACAATTTAAGCTTCTGCTGCTAGTTGGAACTCTGCACCTTCTCTATTCACAGGTGGAAGCCAATCATTGTTATTCTAGTACCGATACGGATATCTATTGGAACATTTCTTTTCACAGGAACATTTCTATTCACAGGTTAAATGTGCACTTTATAAGTGGATCCTACTATTGTTATTTGAGACATTCCATGAGACATTTAAATTTGCAAGCACCTTATATGTTATTACAGGTGGCATGAGTTTACAGTTACAATATGTTACATTTATCTAACAAGTGTATGATAAGCCGTTTGGATATTGTAATAACCGCAAGGGACCTGCGGTAGTTATTTTAATTATATTTATTTTTTCTTCAATATATATTTTTCATTTATTTGTTGGTTGTTATTTATTTGTTTCATTCACCATATGTTCAATGAATTGTTATTTCTCTTTGAGTGAGAGAATTGCAGTTAAAGGGGTAGTCCACTGGTGAAAAACTTATCCCCTATCCTAAGGATAGGGGATAAGTTTGAGATCGCGGGGGGTCCGACCGCTGGGGCCCCCTGCAATCTCTCTGTACGGGGGCCAGGCTCTCCGGCCAGATAGCAGGTGTCGACCTCCGCACGAAGCGGTGGCCGACACGCCCCCTCAATACATCACTATGACAGAGCCGGAGATTGCCGAAGGCAGCACTCCGGCTCTGCCATAGAGTTGTATTGAGGGGGCATGTCGGCCGCCGCTTTGTGCGGAAGTCGACACCCCCCCTTCCCACGGGCTGTCAGGGCCCCATACAGGAGATCGCGGGGGGCCCCAGCAGTCTGACCCCGTGATCTGCAACTTATCCCCTATCCTTAGGATAGGGGATAAGTTGTTCATCACTGGACTACTCCTTTAACCTTGTGCCTTTTAGTGTGAGCTCCACATTCTATATATTTTTTTTTTTATAAAATTTTCGTTAAATGGGTTATCCATTTTTTTATATATCATCTGGCTCCAGAAAGTTAAACAGATTTGTAAATTACTTCTATTAAAAAATCTTAATCCTTTCAGTACTTATGAGCTTCTGAAGATAAGGTTGTTCTTTTCTGTCAAAGTGCTCTCTGATGACACGTGTCTCGGGAACCGCCCAGTTTAGAAGAGGTTTGCTATGGGAATTTGCTTCTAAACTGGGCGGTTCCCGAGACACGTGTCATCAGAGAGCACTTAGACAGAAAAGAACAACCTTAACTTCAGAAATTGGGTTACAAATTTTTTTCTCCTATTACCCTTTGTAAAAATTCAAAAACTGGGTCTACAAGAACCTGCGAGTGTAAAAAATGAAGAATTTGAGTTTTCACCTTTAATTTGCTGCTATTCCTGTGAAACACCTAAAGGGTTAACAAACTTTCTGAATGTCACTTTGAATACTTTGAGGGGTGCAGTTTCTATAATGGGGTCATTTATGGGGTATTTCTAATATGAATGCCCTTCAAATCCACTTCAAAACTGAACTGGTTCCTGAAAAATTCCGATTTAGAAAATTTCGTGAAAAATTTGAGAATTGCTGCTGAACTTTGAAGCCTTCTGATGTCTTCCAAAAGTAAAAACATGTCAACTTTATGATGGAAACATAAAGTAGACATATTGTGAATGTGAATCAATATAAAATGTATTTGGAATTTTCCTTACAAGCAGAGAGCTTAACATTTTTAAAAATGCTAAATTTTCTAATTCTTCATGAAATTTTTGAATTTTTCACCAAGAGAGGATGCAAGTATCCAAGAGTTATTCGTGC
The DNA here is from genome assembly GCF_029499605.1 of Hyla sarda. Classification (NCBI taxonomy): domain Eukaryota; kingdom Metazoa; phylum Chordata; class Amphibia; order Anura; family Hylidae; genus Hyla; species Hyla sarda. The sequence goes on along the minus strand of NC_079197.1, from coordinate 72,513,073 downwards.
TTAAAGTGACAGTGGTCAGATGTGCAAAAAAATGTATGTCCTTAAGGTCATAATGAGCTGTCTCCTTAAGGGGTTAACTATATTAAAGGGGTACTCCGGTGCTTAGACATCTTATCCCCTATCCAAAGGATAGGGCATAAGATGCCTGATCACGGGAGTCTCGCCGCTGGGGACCCCAGTGATCTTGCACGCCGCATCCCGTTTGTAATCAGTCCCCGGAGCGTGTTCACTCCGGGTCTGATTACCGGCGACCACAGGGCCGGCGGCATGTGACGTCACGCCTCCGCCCCTGTGTGACATCGCGCTCCGCCCCTCAATGCAAGCCTACAGGAGGGGGCGTGACAGCTATAGGTGATAAGATGTCTAAGCACCGGAGTACCCCTTTAAGCCCACCCTCTACTCCACCCCCAGGTACATTAATAAGTCCCAGTTGACCAGTTGTTGCGCCATACAAATAACAGTTATAGAGGTTGGAAAACCACACAAATACCAGGGATAGCACATACTGTCATGCATCTTACAAATACCAAAGAGAGAGGGCATGTTGTGGAATACCAAACATATAAAAAGTATAGGATATTCTGTAGTACATTACACATATACCAAAGATATGGTATAGTGTAGTACAAAATAAAAATCCATGCGTTTCTGGGCTCATCAACCTAAAGAAGGGGGCTGTGACCCCAAAAAACGTATCATTGTCTGTGCATGTGTATAGGAATAAACTTTGTTTCCTTTTACTTTGTCTTTTTTGCAACATATTCCTCTAAGTCTGGAGTGCTCCTTTGCAAAGGGTCCTTTTTTTGTTTTTCTTTGCATTGGGATTGTCTCTATAGGAAAATATGGTAGCAAAAAAAGAAAGAATTTCTCCAAAAACAGGCTCTTCTCCCAATAAAAGGTTTTCTTTATTCCATCAAGGTAGATATAAAAGATTAAAAAGCACTTTCAACGCATTTCTAGCTCTGTTATCTGATGAGCTGTTATAGATGTTATGCTCTAAGCATAACACATTCCGGTGAGCATAAAATTATTGCCAACATTGCCTGCATTTTGGTATTTCACTAGGATCGCGCTCCTCTTGTCTTTTTGTCTTTTTGTCTCTATAGGGAAATAGACTTTTTAATCACTTTCGTGGCCTTATACATCTGGCCACTAGGGGTCTCCCTTCTCATTCTCAATAGCACAGACTTTTGTGTCCTGCTGGACTGGCAGGAGACCAAACTCAGGAAGTGCTGTCTGGCCATAGGCAGTGAATAGCACTCGCTCTCTGCCTGTGTATCAAACAGTGAGTGCTATTCACTACCTATTGCCAGACAGCACTTCCTGAGTTTGGTCTCCTGCCAGGAGACCAAAGTCTGTGCTTTTACATAGTTAGTACGGTCGAAAAAAGACATATGTCCATCGAGTTCAACCAGGGAATTAAGGGGTAAGGGTGTGGCGCGATATTGGGGAAGGGATGGGATTTTATATTTCTTCATAAGCATTAATTTTATTTTGTTCCATGAATGTATCTAATCCTGTTTTAAAGCTGTTAATTGTTCCTGCTGTGACCAGTTCCTGAGGTAGACCGTTCCATAAATTCACAGTCCTCACGGTAAAGAAGGCGTGTCGCCCCTTGAGACTAAACTTTTTCTTCTCCAGACGGAGGGAGTGCCCCCTCGTCCTTTGGGGGGGTTTAACCTGGAACAGTTTTTCTCCATATTTTTTGTATGGGCCATTTATATACTTATATACGTTTATCATATCCCCCCTTAAACGTCTCTTCTCAAGACTAAACAATTGTAACTCCTTTAATCGCTCCTCATAGCTAAGATGTTCCATGCCCCATATTAGTTTAGTCACGCGTCTCTGCACCCTTTCCACCCTTTTGAGCAGACAATGCAGCCTGGACCAGAAGGGAGCCCCCTAATGGCAATATTTATAAGACCATGAAAGTGAGTAAATAACAAATCTTATTTATTTTACCTGCTGTATCATATGCAATAAATGATTTTAATGACAGTGCCCATTTCAAGTGAGCAGCCATCTTGCTACCTGTCTGTTTATTAACTTTCCCCATGAGCATACACAAGGGTATTACATGAGGCGCTGCCTCCTAGTCTTTCTTTTTTCCTTTCATAGCTACTTATATGTTCTAGGGCTCATCAGCCGGTAGTGTTTGTGTTTTTTTACACCACTTTCCACCTTTACTATCTTCCTTCACAGATCCTCTGGTTTGGCAGATCTGTGATTTTCTCACCAGTATTTTTTAACACCTTGGGGGGGGGGAGATTAAAGACATTTGGAGAACAGAGGGAGTCGTAACCCTACATGCAGGGTTATTACTCCCTCTGTCACTCCTTTAGCATATTCTGTTCTTTTTAATCTTCCGTTTCTACCAGAAAAGCTGTTCAGTAAGTGGAGGAGGCAGCCCTCATTTCAGCATGTTGAATGGTCAGTTAAAAAGTGTGTCACATTCTTGTTACTTATGTGCTAAACAAGTTGTTAAAATCTTGTTTCCCTTGAGGGGGAGGGGATGGGAGAATACATGACACACATCATTGTGTCCTGGACGAGCACAGCAGCAACAGTTGTTCATACACAGCAACACTTCTTTTAAATTCCCAGCTCAGGAATATAAATGTCTGAATAGACAACAACATTGCTGTAGATCACCTCCCCCCCCCCCCCCCCCTTCTAACTCTTCTAACTTGTATACAGACTTTACTCTATAGGCAAAGAAAGTGGCGCTGTGACTTGTGGGAACCAGTTATTTTACTTTTATAACACTCATTATCTGGCTGGAGGCCTGCAGGCAATTATTGAACAATGTGAATGATCAATGAAATGGAGCCGGGTAAATACACTGCTTCATATGAATGTGCTAGCCATACCTTCTAAACGGCATTTTCTGGGCAAAATACATATTTTATAATGCAATGGGGGTGTCACCCACATTGTTCACACTAACCTGCCGGTAGATGGTAAAAGTGCGGCTGATGCTAATTCCAACACTGCTTACCCTTTTCTCCTATGTGGCCCTGATCCCATGCTGTGCTCAAAAATCCAAATATGAAAATTAAGGGGACAATTTATCAAATGATTTAGACAATTTAGACGCATGTGCGGTCCATGCAACTTTTTTGCGACTTTTTACAGCACCGCCAATTTGTAAGAAATCACTGTTCACAGTGAAATCTCCAAATACAGATGCAGTGGTCAGGAATTTATCATTGCGACTTTCTGTGGGAAAGTCACAAATAGAGTCGCAAACCACACGTAAAAGTCACAAGTCACCGCCAGGTCAGACCTGGTTTACTATACTTCCAGTGGAGAGCAGCTGAGACTTTTTGTGCATCTACCACCCGCCCCCTAGCTGTTGCCCGTACAGTGAGGACATTCTGGGAGTAGTTACAACAGCTAGCAGGCAGGTGGTAGATGTGGGGGGGGGGGGGGGGGGAGGCGGAGTTCCATATTTCTGGGAGCCGGCCGGCTCTGCTCCCCTGCCACCCATCTATCACCTGCCCGCTAGCTGTTGCAACTACAACTCCCAGCATGTCCTCACTGTAAGGGCATGCTGGGAGTTGTAGTCTGGCAACAGCTATCGGGTAGGTGGTAGATGCGGGAGGGTGGCTTGGCCCTACAGGGTGCCTCCAGCTGTTGCTAAACTACAACTCCCATCATGGCCCCATGTATGGAAAAATAAGAAGTTATAGGGGTCAGCAGAGGGTTAACTATACAATACAGCAAAAGACAGCACTTATCATAGCCACATTTGAAAGTGACTGTTCTTCCCAGCTGTGTATTTATCATATGCTCCGTGCCATGTCATAAATTTGACGCACGTGCCCTGTGCATGTAACCTCTTATTTTCTTTTTTTTATATGTAAATCCCCTCTACATTCTCCAGTCACATGATCATCATCATCACAGGCCCTTCAGCCACATTCTCTTTTATCCTGTACTTCTGTGCCCTCACATGTACTGGTCACATTATTGTGACATTATCACAGGTCCTGCAGCTCCAGAATGTATCAGATACAGAGCAGGTCCTTGTCAGCCGTCACTGCTAATGTCTATGGAGATCTCTGCTCCTCAGTGACAGCCTGACCAGTAAATGCTCTGTATCTGCTAGATGGAGTACATGTGGCGGCAGAGATCAGCAGTGCAGGATAGAAAATGTGGCTAAGGGACCTCTGATGATGATGATGTTCATGTAATAGGAGAGTGCAGATTTAAAAAATAAAAAATAGACTAGAGGTCACATGGAACATGTGACCTCTAGTCTATTTTTTATTTTTTAAATCTGTGGGGCGTGTGGGCATAGGAGTGTACGAAGGGGCTGAGAACACCCACCATTGCACCAAAGCAATTCAATTGCATATTTGGATTTTTGGGCATAACTCAGCAAACAGTCATAACAAACAAAGAAGTAGAAGCCCAAACTTCTGGCGAGTGCCAATAAAGGAAAACCTCTGCAGCACATCACAGAACCAAAGAGCACGTACAAGAAATCTGTAACCACTCCCATGCCATTTTGATTTCACTTCCTCAGGGATTCCCTGAAGAAGCAAAAGCAAAACAATAAGGGCTTTATTTGGGTATATATGCAATAAATACTTTTCTGCTTGCATTTCTGGGCCCATATCTCAGTTGACGTTAAAGGGGTACTGCAGCAAAAAGTAACTCATAAGGGTCTGATCACGGTGGGTCTGACTGCTGAGACCCCCCGCCATCTCCTGCACAGGCCCTGGCCCACGGGCACACGCTCCATTAATTTCTATGGGAGTGCCGAAATTACCTGGGTACAGCACTCGGTCTCTTCGGCGCTCCCCACCATGCGCTTCTTTCAGAGAACCTGGGCCCATGCAGGAGATCGCGATAAGTCCCAGCTGTCAGACTCACTGCGACCAGACATTTATCCCCTATCCTGTGGCAGTACCCTTTTAATAACCCTCAATGCTGTATACCTATAAATTATAAGTTATAAACAACACATGTGATTAAAAACGTTTCCTCTCTATTAGAAGACGTTAAAGGTCCTTAATAACAAAACTGCCACATCCATAAACATATAACAGATAAAAAACAGTAAGTAAGAGTAAGAACCGCTAAGGTTTGAAACATGTTACATCACTTTAGGTGTGTTTTTCCGGCAAAGAGGAAAAGTTTTTAATTACATCTGCTGGTCCAGTTATCTGTTTTGCATGTGTTTGTGAAAACGTTTTTTTTCGTTTTTTTTTTTTAAACAACAGTGGGAAAAAAAATCATATTCTGTCTAGATAAATATTTTTCCTCTCCGTTATTATTGTCCAGTTGATATTTCCTTGAAAACATTTCCTGTGAATACAAAAACAAAACAATATGGGGAGTGGCTGGTGGGAAGGAGCCATGAATTATCAGTCTTTGGTACTGGTCCTTTGCTTTAATTTTGGGTTCCTCAGAGGATCCTGAAACACAGCCACGGTGAGACCGTAGAAATTTGGCAATTTCTTTTAGTACATACCTAGAATTGAGTAGAAAACTGCTATATGACATTCTGCTATGCTAACACTTTAGCTACAACCCCAAAGAAACACAAAGCATAGAATCAATTAAAATATTTATCATTCCATCATTATTTAAAATCACATACAAAACAACGATGTCATAAAATATGGCAGCACTGCACCCATGTAAGAGGGTTACATAATCATAAACAACAATAACAAAAAACCAACCCAGCCTAAGCAGAATGAACAGTACTCTGAACAGCTGGTCTTCTGTGTTTGTGTTCATGGCCAACTCTAGGATTTAAGGCAATAAAGTAGAACAACTGATTTTAATGTGTTTGACACTGTAAAAATGATAAAAGCCAAAGTAAGCAGTGGTAAATGCTCTACAGGAAACATGTTATTCTTTGTACACAATTTGAGTGTTAATTCAACACGAAAAGAGACCAAAAACCCAAAGAAATGCCAAAGCAGAGAAGCAATAAACATATTCCAAATCTTTATTAAACCTTGATATTTATTTCTGTGCTGCCTGTTTAAACTTCTTTCAGAAGACAATATGATAAAAGCTTATCCTAAAAGCACATATGCTCTATTCACAAACATATGGTATCACTTTGTACCAATTACTGTACATTACGGACAGGTTCTAACACTTTTACAGGTATTCATATCATTTCATGAATAGTGTATAACAGACTTTGTGAAATTCCGGTGCAGCAGCCTTCCATTGTATTTTTGCGGCACTGTGAACAATGCAGTATTTCTGCGGCAAAACGTTCGGCAGCAAAAATTGAAATTCAGAGATCCACCCATAAAAATGTTTTCATTCTTTCAGTGGAATTCCACGCAGACTGCTTTGCCTTCAATGGTGATGGCGCATGTCCATATGGTCCTAGGGCTGGAGAATTTCAGTGGTGCCCATCTTTGTGAATGCACCCTTATTGTGCATACAATTACTGCTCAAGGTGAAGTCCTGAGACATAAGTCCTGGGTCAGAGCTTTACCTCAGAATTTTTTTGAGGCATTATCCACTCACAAGTAATGTTAGAGTAATGTGAATGGACCAAAACTATTCTGTACAAACATCATAGCATATGGGCATAAGAAAAAAAATGTGTATCTTGTTTGAATATTATGGTTTTAAGTATAGGTCCATTTAATTAGTTAAAGGGGTTATCCAGGAAAAAAAAACATTTTTTTATATATCAACTGGCTCCAGAAAGTTAAACAGATTTGTAAATTACTTCAATTAAAAAATCTTAATCCTTTCAGTACTTATGAGCTTCTGAAGTTTAGGTTGTTCTTTTCTGTCTAAGTAATCTCTGATGACACGTGTCTCGGGACCCACCCAGTTTAGAAGAGGTTTGCTATGGGAATTTGCTTCTAAACTGGGCGTTTCCCGAGACACGTGTCATCAGAGATTACTTAGATAGAAAATAACAACCTTAACTTCAGAAGCTCATAAGTACTGAAAGGATTAAGATTTTTTAATAGAAGTAATTTACAAATCTGTTTAACTTTCTGGAACCAGTTGATATATATAAAAAAAAGTTTTTTCCTGGAATACCCCTTTAAATAAACCACAGATGAACAATAGAAGACAACAGATTCCACCATGTTATCTATTTAACAAAGCCAAAATGGCCTTTGTGATGTCATGTCTGAAAAACTAAATATAGCCCATTAATCAATAGCTTTTGAGCCACCTTTAGAAGTAATAACTGGAAGTTATAGGGTTGAATATATCATTATATAGACCTGTTAGTTTAACCTCTGTTGTATGTAAATTGTTTGAGGGTTTTCTAAGAGATGCTATTTTGGACTATGTTGATAAAAATAAATGTATGACTCCATATCAGCATGGCTTTATGAGGGATTGGTTCTGTCAAACGAACCTGATCAGCTTTTATGAGGAGGTGAGCTCGAGACATGACCAGGAGGAATCGCTGGATGTCGTATATCTGGATTTTTCCAAAGCATTTGATACGGTGCCATATAAAAGATTGGTGCATAAAATGAGAAGGAACGGGCTGGGGGAAAATGTCTGAAAGTGGGTAAGTAACTGGCTCAGTGTTAGGAAACAGAGGGTGGTTATTAATGGTACTTATTCTGATTAGGTGACTGTTACTAGTGGGGTACCACAGGGGTCAGTCTTGGGTCCTGTTCTATTTAATATATTCATTAATGACCTTGTAGAGGGGTTGAATAGTAAAGTAGTAATCTTTGCAGATGATACACTCTGTAAAGCGGTAAACACAATAGAGGACAGTGCACTGTTACAAATGGATCTGGATAGGTTGAAGGCTTGGGCTGGGAAGTGGCAGATGAGGTTCAGCACTGATAAATGTAAGGTAATGCACATGGGGAAGAAAAATCCGGGCTGGGATTATGTATTAAATGGGAGAACACGTGGGACGACTGACATGGAAAAGGACTGGGGAGTCTTAGTTAACAGTAAATTTAGCTGTAGTGACCAGTGTCAGGCAGCTGCTGCCAAGGCTAATAAAATCATGGGGTGCATCAGTAGGGGCATAGATGCCCACGACAAGGAAATAATTCTACCGCTGTAGAAATCACTAGTCAGACCACAAATGGAATACTGTGTACAGTACTGGGCACCAGTGTACAGGAAAGATGAAGTGGAGCTGGAGAGGGTTCAAAGACGGGCAACCAGGATAATACGGGGAATGGGAGGACTACAGTACACAGAAAGATTATCAGAATTAGGGTTATTTAGTTTAGAAAAAAGAAGGCTTAGGGGAGACCTAATAACTATATATAAATATATCAGGGACAGTACAGAGATCTCTCCCATGATCTATTTATACACAAGACTGTATCTATAACAAGGAGGCATCCTCTACGTCTAGAGGAAAGAAGGTTTCTACACCAGCACAGATGGAGGTTCTTTACTGTAAGAGCAGTGAGACTGTGGAATTCTTTGCCTGATGAGGTGGTCAAAGTGAACTCTGTAAAAGAGTTCAGAAGGGGTCTGGATGTATTTTTGGAGAATAAAAACATTGCTGGTTATGTATACTAGATTTATAGGGGCAGGATGTTGATTCAGGGATTTATTCTGACTGCCATATTTGGAGTCGGGAAAGGATTTTTACCTCTAGTATGAGGGTTTTTTGCCTTCCTATGGATCAACTGAGTAGGGAATCATTTGTGTTATAGGTTGAACTTGATGGACTTCTGTCTGTTTTCAACCTTATGAACTATGTAACTATTAAGTTTGGAGGGGTTAATTTTGTCTATTTTTGGCACAGTTGTTTGGCACAGCAATTTTTTGCATCAGAAGTGTGCGCCTTTTGAAATTTGTCAGGTATTTTACAGTAATTGTAGTAATTTTTTTGAATTAGTGTGTGCAGTGGTCAGGAATTTACTATGTGAGCCTTTTAAAAAAAGTTGCATTATTCTGGTGCAAACAGCCCTCAAAATATGCCTTCCCACACAACCCCAACCCACGCTTTTAAAAGTGTCTGTGCAGAGCAATTATTGGATGTTGTTTAATTTGCACCAAATTTAATACATGTTGTCCGCCAATATCAATACAAGAAAACCAGCTAACCAAAAGGGCATACCACAGCCACTTTTGATAAATTTCCCACATCATTTCTGTATGACTTTGTCAGTATCTTTCATTCTGGAGGAATATCAGCACAGTCTTCTTAAATGGGTTCTCCGCCCCTAGACATCTCCAAAGGATAAGGGATAAGATGTCAGATCGCCGGGGTCCCACTGCTGGGGACCCCCGGGATCTCCGCTGCAGCATCCCGCTATCATTACTGCACAGTGCGTAATGTGCTCTGTGCGTCATGACGGGCGAAACAGGGGCCGGAACATCGTGACGTCACGGCTCTGCCCCCTCGTGACATCACGGTCTGCCCCCTTAATGCAAGTCTATAGGAGGAGACGTGACATCACAAGGGGGCGGAGCCATGATGTAACAATGCTCCGCCCCTGTATTGCCCGTCATTATGCACAGAGCGGGTTTACTCTGTGCAGTAATGATAGCGGGGTGCTGCAGCGGAGATCCCGGGGGTCCCCAGCAGTGGGACCATGGCGATCTGACATCTTATCCCCTATCTTTTGGATAGGGGATAAGATGCTAGGGGTGGAGTACCCCTTTAAGGGTATGTTCCCATGTACTTAATGTACTTCAGATTTCACTCTGTGGATTTTATGGTGTGGGTTTTATTGATTAAATCTGCTGCATCAATTTCTCAAAGTGAAATCTGTAGTGTGACATTTGCATCTGATTATGTACATCTGCCCTTACAATATTGATTCTTTTTTTTTTTTAGGCCATTTATTTAATGCACAGCTCTCTTAGGGGTATTCTGGTGGAAAACTATTTTGTGAATTAGATTTGTGAATTACTTCTATTTAAAAATCTTAATCCTTCCAGTACTTATCACCCGCTGTATGCTCCAAAGGAAGTTGTGAAGTTCAGGAACTGTCCAGAATAGAAGCAAATTCCCATAGCAAACCTCTACTGCTCTGGACAATTCCTGACACTGACAGAGGTGTCAGCAGAGAGAATTGTGGTCAGACTGGAAGGAACTACACAACTTTCTCTGTAACATACAGCAGCTGATAAGTACTGGAAGGATTAAGAATTTTTAATAGAAGTAATTTACAAATATGTTTAACTTTCCAGCACCAGTTGATAAAAAAAAAAAAATGTTTTCCACCGGAGTACCCCTTCAAGGTTTATTCACAGCATTTTAGCTGGGTTAAGGTCTGGATTTTGAGAAAGCCATTGCAACCCCCTTTTTTTTCCCAGCCATTCAGTTGCAGATTTGCTAGTGTGCTTAGGGTCATTGTACTGTTGCATGAGTCAGTTTCTGCCTAGCTATAGCTTTTGGGTAGATGGCCTCACATTTGAATCATTTTTAAAACAAGTCTAGGTGGGTGACCCCTCATCAGGGCAAGGAGAAGTGCTAATTTTAGTTCTTACTCTCCCCATTATCTCCTCACTAGAGGAGAGAGATTGTGTAGAAGGGTTATAGAGCCTGTCTTCTACAGTGAGGGTATGGCAGGGAGAGAAAGCACTCAGGTAAGTGCTTCTCCCCACTGATTCCAGCAATCAGTGGGGGTCTCAGTAACCATACCAATCAAATTTGTCTCTATTAAATGTTAACATTTACTGATGAAAAAAAAAAAAAGAATCATTAGTCTAAGTAATCATGTCAGGGATCAGACAAGCTTTGACAACAGTGGAAATTAAAAAGTGCTAACAAAGGTTTGCATGGTACATGGTACATATACAAAGCCATATCAGCAGTCATTCCTGTGGACATTTACAAGCCCAGCAAACCCAAAATGACTCAGACCTTTGGGGTCACACCGTACTTTACTAAATGCAGTAAAACATGCATAGCCAGAGTCTGAGTTTAGGGATTACAGCTCTCTGTAAGCACAAGGCCTGACAAGAATATCACTAGATAGGAATGGCTTCAATGGAAATGCCATCTCAACATGGCGCAGGAAGGACTCGATACCCAGCCAAATTTAAAACGTACAAAGCTTTTAATCCCAAAATGCAACGCGTTTCACTGCGCTTGTGCACCTTTCCCAGGCTTAACAAGGAGAGGTAAGGTGCTTTTTTTTATAAAGGTAAGAGTTAAACCCATCGCTGCCCATGCAGCACGGGAAAACTTATAGCTACATTATAAAATGTAAAAAAAAAATACATACACATTGAACAAATATAGAAACCATATAGCAAACATAAAATCCATATTAATAAACATCTCGACAAAAAATGACTAGATATAGGACAACACAATCAATACAACAGATGGTATATATAAGAGGTATGTATGCACACCTCTATGAATACTTAGAAAATCTACCATAAAGATAACTATAAATAATAACAAAAAGCTAAAACTCATAATTATATACTGTACAGAACAAATTATATATTATAAATATCAATGAAAATTTATGCCTGCAGTGCATGATATGGACAGCAAATCATGCCGTACAAACACATTATGCACCGCAAGCGAATTACACTATGGAGCGCTCTCACTTGTTTTTAGAATATCACTAGTCCACCCCTGTCTGCTGTCAGCTGGCTAATACTAGCACTAGTCCACCACTCCCTGCTTCAAACTGGCAACTACTAGTGTTGGGCACGAATATTCGCATTTCGAATTTTTATCGCGAATATTGCGAATATATTCGCTATATATTCGAAATTATGAACATTCACTTTTTCCGCATATGTGAATATTCGCATATTCCTTCTTTTCACTTGTGGGCCAATTAGAATGATGCAAGTACACTTGTCAGAGGTTATCAACAACATCCCTAGCAACCAATAGTAAAGTTGCCTACCTCCTCACTGTTTTCTTCCTCGAATATGCGAATATTCACATATGCGAATATAACGAATATGCAAAATTCGCGAATATAGGACGAAAATTCGTCTATATATATTTGCGAAATATCACATATTCGAATATGGCCAATGCCACTCATCACTAGCAACTACAACTACTACCATTCCACCAGTGCCTGCTGTTCACTAGCTACTTACAGCACTAGTCCAACACTGCTTTCCGCTGGCTACTACAACTACCACCAGTCCACCACCCTTGCTGCTGCTACCTGGGGGGGGGGAATCAGTTATTCATACAAAATCTATTTCCTTTTACCCATTTTAGGACAGCATTCCTTTTGCAACTCCCCAAAGGAGACTTTTTGGAATGCTTGAAAAAGGCCATTATGTCTCCTTCACATACAAGCCACAAAACCTGTTGCATCTCCCAAAAAATATTTTCTTCACTGTCTAAAAGTTCTTCACCTTCACCAATAATGTTAAAATTTCCAAAAATTTAGAATTTTTTTTCAATAATCTTGTTAACTCTTCAATATTTACAAAACCTATTATTTCGCGGTATACAGGCTCTTCACTATTTTGGGACACCATCACCAATCCTGCTGCAACTCCCAAAAAGGGAGAATTTTTGAATTATTTTTTTTTACTTTTAAATGTTTAAAAAAAGCTATTTCTTCACTATCTATTAGTTCTTCACTATTTTAACATACTGTCACCAATACTGTTGCAACTCCCATAAAGAGGGAATTGTTGGAGCGCTTAAAAAAAGCCATAGCATCTTCCAATACCTCTGTGTGCATTTTAACAACAGCAAGTATTTGCCAAAAAACAATGATACTTTATGCACCTTTATTTTATTAAAAAACTACCAAAATCTGCTAGTGCACTTTGTTTTTAAACAAGCTGTTAGTTACCATCGGTTGTACATGTCACAGTAAGTTTGACATTGACTTAGCCTTAAAACCCCTTTTAAAACTACTTTCTAGGTGACCCTAGAAGAGCTACACATTTTGATGGTTATTTTAAGGAGAACCTGATCGCCGCAAACCAAGCCCACTGAGCTAAATTTTTGAGAAGTTTGCCCAACTATAGTGCACATAGTACATACTTATATCCTTGAATATTTACACATCCTGCATAGTCTGATCTCAATTCGAAGCATGATGTCAGCAGGAAACCAGGCACTGCTCATCCTCTGCTCAATAAAACATACATTGAAGAATGGTAATAGCAGCATCATGCAGTGGAGGGTAGTTTTGAGTGATTTTTTTTAGAAACACAGCTCCACTCCAGCCCTCTGAAAGCACCTGCGCAGTGGACCCGTCGGCACCGCACCGGCTTCAAACTCCAAAGTCCAAGTAGAAAACGAATGTCCAACATGTTATCATGGAATCAGATCACATGACAAACTTAAAACAAGCAGCTGAAAAACATGGTCCGGATTCGTGTCCGGCATTATTACATAATTACACAGGTATAGTTATTAAGCATGATATACTTACATATTTTACATAGCAGAATACAGTTTAGAAAATTCAACACACAGTGATAAGGTCCAATGTCTGATTTAATCCCTATAGGTGGGTCATTTGAAGATCCATGGAGGTAACAAATTTCCTCAGTGTCAATGGTATAGAGAAGATCAATAGAAAACCCCAGGGTGGAGACATGAGAAAACATCTGTTAAACAGGGAAAAGTTCTGGATGTTCGCCCTTAAACGATCCACCCACGGGGAATGAATCAGAGATTGGACCTTATCACTTACCTTAGCAATTTTCTAAACTGTATTCTGCTATGTGAAATATCTATGTATATCATACATATCATCTATGTATATATACACTATACCTGTGTAAGTATGAAATAATGCCGGACACAAATCCGGACCATGTTTTCCAGCTGTTTGTTTTAAGTTTGTCAGGTGATCTGATTCCATGAGTATTTTAACATGTTTTGTGAACTATGAAACCACTCTATGACTAAGCGCACTAGTGTGTGAAACGCGTCAGAGGTTTCATCGTGCCTGATTTATCCTGTATATCCCAATAAAGCGCAAAAGATTTTGTACCTGAACACCAAGTGCTGCTTGCACCCTAACAGACTCTCAGATATCACTATTAAGCAAAAGGTAAAATTTTGTTCCTACTTGTAGGTTTCAGTTTAAAACAATTTTCGATGTTAATATATTTGCAAGAGATCTAACACTACGTAACCACTTCTTTTCAGAGGAGGATGTAAGAGATGTATGTAGTGAAAACATGGGGGAGAGATATTGATACATTGTCATGCACTAACTTTAGTGATCAGCATAATCTGTACTGAGGCCCTGGATAGATACCAGGAGTTGCTGGAATGTGATTTAATCAGATTGTATGAGAGCAGTGTCCAGGACAACGTGTTGGGTAATTTGAATAAAGCAGAAAAACATGCTTTCAAACAACTTAGGGAAAATCCCTATACAGTGGTGCGTAACGCCGATAAGGGTGGAAACATTGTTGTCCTGGACTCTGATCTGTATTGTAAGTTGAACCATGATATGTTGCAGGAAGAAAAAGTATATAAACATCTGAAAGAAAATCCCATGGAATGGGTGAAAACTAAACTTAAAATGGTACTGAGAAAAGGAGAAACAATGCTAGTGCTAGATGAAAAATTAGAAAAGTACTTGTATGTAGAAAACCCAGTGGTGCCTGTCACGATGCCGGCTGGCAGGTAGTGGATCCTCTGTGTCAGAGAGGGATTGGCGAGGACCGCGCTAGTGGACCGGTTCTAAGTCACTACTGGTTTTCACCAGAGCCCGCCGCAAAGCGGGATGGTCTTGCTGCGGCGGTAGTGACCAGGTCGTATCCACTAGCAACGGCTCACCTCTCTGACTGCTGATGACAGGCGCGGTACAAGGGAGTAGGCAGAAGCAAGGTCGGACGTAGCAGAAGGTCGGGGGCAGGCGGCAAGGATCGTAGTCAGGGGCAACGGCAGGAGGTCAGGAACACGGACTAGGAACAGACAAGGGAACGCTTTCACTAGGCACAAGTGCAACAAGATCCGGCAAGGGAGTGCAGGGGAAGTGAGGTGATATAGGGAAGTGCACAGGTGGGAGCCAATTAAGCTAATTGGGAAGATTGGGCCAGGCACCATCATTGGTGCACTGGCCCTTTAAATCGCAGAGACCCGGCGCGCGCGCGCCCTAGGGAGCGGGGCCGCGCGCGCCGGGACAGGACCGAGGGAGAGCGAGTCAGGTACGGGGGCCGGGGTGCGCATCGCGAGCGGGCGCTATCCGCATCGCGAATCGCATCCCGGCTGAAGGCGGGACCGCAGCGCACCCGGTCAGTGGATCTGACCGGGGCGCTGCAACAACGAAGATGAGGCGAGCGCTCCGGGGAGGAACGGGGACCCGGAGCGCTCGGCGTAACAGTACCCCCCCCCTTGGGTCTCCCCCTCTTCTTGGGGCCAAAGAACCTGAGGAAAAAAAACTCAATTTTTCCGTGATGAGGTCCGATGCAAATTAGGAGGGGTTCTGTGTGGAAACGTACGAGACAGTCCAATCTTTTATTGTAAAAACAATAGATGTAGAGGGGTCTGGCGAGACTGGTCACAGGAACGTAGAACCTGTTGATGAGAGAGGCCAAAAAAAATTTTCCTGCAGATCCGGAATCCAAGAAGAGCATAGTAGAGAAGGAGAAGGTAGAGGCAGATATCCGCACAGGCACAGTAAGGCGTGGAGAAGCAGAGTTGACATCAAGAACTGTGTCACCTTTGTGCGGAGTCAGCGTACGTCTTTCCAGGCGGGGAGGACGGATAGGACAATCCTTCAGGAAGTGTTCGGTACCGGCATAGTACAGGCAAAGATTCTCCATGCGGCGTCGTGTCCTCTCTTGAGGTGTCAAGCAAGACCGGTCAACTTGCATAGCCTCCGCGGCGGGAAGCACAGGAACAGATTGCAGAGGACCAGAGGAGAGAGGAGCCGGAGAGAAAAAACGCTTCGTGCGAACAAAGTCCATATCCAGGCGGAGCTCCAGACGCCATCCGGAAGAACGCATGTCAATGCGAGTGGCTAGATGAATGAGTTCATGTAGGTCAGCAGGAGTCTCTCGTGCGGCCAGAACATCTTTAATGTTGCTGGATAGGCCTTTTTTAAAGGTCGCGCAGAGAACCTCACTATTCCAGGACAACTCGTAAGCAAGAGCACGGAACTGAATGGCGTACTCGCCAACGGAAGAAACACCCTGGGCCAGGTTCAGCAGGGCAATCTCGGCTGAAGAAGCTCGGGCAGGTTCCTCAAAGACACTTCGAATTTCCGAGAAGAAGGAGTGTACAGAGGCAGTGACGGGGTCCTTGCGGTCCCAGAGCGGTGCGGCCCATGACAGGGCTTTTCCAGACAGAAGGCAGAACACGAAAGCCACCTTAGACCTTTCAGTAGGAAACTGGTCCGACATCATCTCCAAGTGCTGGGAACATTGCGAAAGAAAGCCACGGCAATACTTAGAGTCCCCATTAAATTTGTCCGGCAAGGACAGGCGGAGGCTAGGAGTGGCCACTCGCTGCGGAGGAGGTGCAGGAGCTGGCGGAGGAGAAGATTGCTGGAGAAGTTGCGACTGAAGTTGGTGCGAAATGGTGGACATTTCCGACAGCTGACGGGTTAGAAGGGCGATCTGTCGGGCTTGCTGGGCGGCCACCGTGGTGAGGTCAGCGACAACTGGCAGAGGAACTTCAGCGGGATCCATGGCCGGATCTACTGTCACGATGCCGGCTGGCAGGTAGTGGATCCTCTGTGTCAGAGAGGGATTGGCGAGGACCGCGCTAGTGGACCGGTTCTAAGTCACTACTGGTTTTCACCAGAGCCCGCCGCAAAGCGGGATGGTCTTGCTGCGGCGGTAGTGACCAGGTCGTATCCACTAGCAACGGCTCACCTCTCTGACTGCTGATGACAGGCGCGGTACAAGGGAGTAGGCAGAAGCAAGGTCGGACGTAGCAGAAGGTCGGGGGCAGGCGGCAAGGATCGTAGTCAGGGGCAACGGCAGGAGGTCAGGAACACGGACTAGGAACAGACAAGGGAACGCTTTCACTAGGCACAAGTGCAACAAGATCCGGCAAGGGAGTGCAGGGGAAGTGAGGTGATATAGGGAAGTGCACAGGTGGGAGCCAATTAAGCTAATTGGGAAGATTGGGCCAGGCACCATCATTGGTGCACTGGCCCTTTAAATCGCAGAGACCCGGCGCGCGCGCGCCCTAGGGAGCGGGGCCGCGCGCGCCGGGACAGGACCGAGGGAGAGCGAGTCAGGTACGGGGGCCGGGGTGCGCATCGCGAGCGGGCGCTATCCGCATCGCGAATCGCATCCCGGCTGAAGGCGGGACCGCAGCGCACCCGGTCAGTGGATCTGACCGGGGCGCTGCAACAACGAAGATGAGGCGAGCGCTCCGGGGAGGAACGGGGACCCGGAGCGCTCGGCGTAACAGTGCCAGTCTTCCATTCGCTTCCAAAAATACACAAGGGACTCTTCCCTCCACCTGTAAGACCTATTGTGGTAGGGATAGGGTCCTTTGTTGAGAGATTGGGCGAATGGGTAGACTTTTATCTACAGCCTCTCATAAAAATTACCTCAAGGGACACTAGCCATACTATTGCCATGTTGGAGAATTTACAATGGGATGATAGATTTGCGTGGGCTACATGTGACATTGTTGCCTTCCATTTCCTGGAACAAAGGGATGGATGCCTTAATTTTTGTCTGAACAATTACAGTACTTACTCCCCTGGTCTGAAGGAATATCTCATTATAGCAGTAGAATTTTTGTTAAATCATAATTTCTTTATTGCAAAACTATGCAAGCATGAGAAATAACACTGCACTCACCCACTTGAAATGTTAAAAGTCCTCCTTTATTATACGGGTATGGAACACTCGGTGAAAGGCATCCACATGCGGGGAGCGAGAGACGCCGCTCTCGATGCAGGAGGCGTACCACTAGACAACTAGTTTTGCGTCATAGGCAGAAGCTTCTTCCGGTCAGGTACGTCAGAACATAGTGACAGGTGCACTTATATACAGGTGAAATAAAATCATGGTTGATAATACAAAAAAAGAGTACTAAAAACAGTAATATAACGTAAGCAGCCTGTTATACAGAAGATATAGATGTTCACTATGAAGCGATTTCATAGAAAAGGAAAAAGATGGCTTTTCTCATTTAACCCAATCGGGCCCAGAGGAGACAGGTGCATAATCCAAAATGCCTCCCTTCTTAATAAATGAGGTATTATTTCTGACACTACTGCTAGTAAACTTTTACCAAAAAATCCCAAACCCCCGAAGTGGTACATATTGCCTAAAGTCCACAAACCCATTACAACACCTACAGGTCGTCCCATAGTTGCAGGAATTCAATCAATCACCGCATCCCTATGCAGCTACATTGAATGGCTTTTGTCTCCCCTGTTATGTGGTATCCCCACGTTACTTAAATATACAGGAGAACTCCTCACAGCGTTCAATAATTTTTGCTGGCAGGATAATTACCATTTGGTTTCAGTGGATGTGGAGAGTTTATATTCCTTGACAGAGGAATGGCTGTGGATATAGTGTTTCTGGATTTTGCTAAAGCATTTGATACTGTCCCTCATAGACGTCTGACAGGTAAGTTAAGGTCTTTGGGTTTAGAAATTTTAGTTTGTAACTGGATTGAACACTGGCTCATGGATCGTACCCAGAGAGTGGTGGTCAATGATTCGTACTCTGATTGGTCCCCGGTTATTAGTGGTGTACCCCAAGGTTCTGTACTGGGCCCGCTGTTGTTTAATTTATTTATCAATGATATAGAGGATGGTATTAACAGCTCTGTTTCTATCTTTGCAGATGACACCAAGCTTTGTAGCACAGTACAGTCTATAGAGGATGTGCATAAGTTACAAGATGACTTGGATAGACTAAGTGTCTGGGCATCCACTTGGCAAATGAGGTTCAATGTGGATAAATGTAAAGTTATGCATCTGGGTACTAATAACCTGCATGCATCGTATGTCTTAGGGGGGATTAAACTGGCAGAGTCACTGGTAGAGAAGGATCTGGGTGTACTTGTAGATCACAGACTACAGAATAGCATGCAATGTCAGGCTGCTGCTTCCAAAGCCGGCAGGATATTGTCATGTATCAAAAGAGGCATGGACTCAAGGGACAGGGACATAATACTCCCCCTTTATAAAGCATTGGTACGGCCTCACCTGGAATATGCTGTTCAGTTTTGGTCACCTGTCCATAAAAGGGACACTGCGGAGTTGGAAAGGGTGCAGAGACGCGCGACTAAACTAATATGGGGCATGGAACATCTTAGCTATGAGGAGCGATTAAAGGAGTTACAATTGTTTAGTCTTGAGAAGAGACGTTTAAGGGGGGATATGATAAACGTATATAAGTATATTAATGGCCCATACAAAAAATATGGAGAAAAACTGTTCCAGGTTAAACCCCCCCAAAGGACGAGGGGGCACTCCCTCCGTCTGGAGAAAAAAAAGTTTAGTCTCAAGCGGCGACACGCCTTCTTTACCGTGAGGACTGTGAATTTATGGAACGGTCTACCTCAGGAACTGGTCACAGCAGGAACAATTAACAGCTTTAAAACAGGATTAGATACATTCCTGGAACAAAATAAGATTAATGCTTATGAAGAAATATAAAATCTCATCCCTTCCCCAATATCGCGCCACACCCCTACCCCTTAATTCCCTGGTTGAACTTGATGGACATATGTCTTTTTTCGACCGTACTAACTATGTAACTATGTAACTATGCATCCCCCACGATGCGGGTGTAGGGGCTATACACACATTCCCTGTCCTTTCTTACTTTTATTGAGGAGGCTTTGAATTTTGTGTTAAAGAACAACGTTTTTTTGCATGATGGGCAGTGGTACAGGCAGGCCCGTGGCACAGCCATGGGCACGCCTGTATCATGCTCTTATGCAAACATATTCCTGACAGTATTCGAACAGGAATATGTTTTCTCCTCACGTAACCGTTACATTGGAGCCGTCAAATACTATCTACGATATGTAAATGAGGTTTAAAAGGGGACGCAAAAACTTTTGAGGATTTTGTACATTTCCTTAATGAGGTAAATGATAAAAATATGATATTTACTAGTTCTTTTGGTGGCAAGTTGCTCAATTTCCTCGACGTAAAACTAGAAGTGAAGGATAATGTACTTGAAACAGCAGGTTATAGAAAAGTAACAGCAAAAAATTCCTTACTTCACTATGATAGCTCCCACTTAAAAAGCGTCAAAGACAATATCCCCTTCAGCCAAATGCTAAGATTAAAGAGAGTGAATAGCAATCCAGTGGTCTTAGCTAATCAATTAGATGAGCTAAAAGATAGGCTGCTCGAGAGAGGATACCCAAAGGAGATAATTGAAAAAGCAAGAACAAGAGTTGAGACCATTCCAAGGGAAAATTTATTGTACAAATAGGAAAAAAGAAAAAAAGAGACAAAAGGATGTGTTTTTTCCTTTGCGATTTCCTTTGCGTTATTTCTCATGCTTGCATAGTTTTGCAATGCCAATTGTCTTGTGACTTCTATAATACACTAGCACCTCCACCTTCAAAGTAGGACCAGTGCACCTTGTTTTATTTTTTGCCACCCGGGATCCAAAAGTGGACTGTCATTGATATCGTGCAGTGCCTAGTTGAATATCTCTACACATTGTTGCCATAATTTCTCTATGTTTGATGAGAGGTATTTCCTTCAGTCTAGGGGAGCTCCAATGGTAAGTGCTCTCCAGACAATCCTTTTTTTGATTGCATCCAATGGATAGGGAGTTTCATAGATGACCTGCTTATCACATGGTAGGGTACAAGGCAACAGTTTGACACATTTGTACAGTTTATTAATGGAACGATCTAAACCTCAAATTTACGTCACACTTTGACACCGAAAAAAAATAATTTCATTGATGTAACATTATCCATTAGTGCAAACAAAATCATTATTAGTCCCTATCACAAGGAAACAGCCACCAATTCCATATTACTGGCCACATCATGTAACCCCAAACATGTTACTCAAAATATACCATATGGGGAACAATGTAGGTTAAAAAGGAACTGTACACAGAATGAATTTTTTTGTTGTTGCAGGAAGCAGAACAACTTAAAAAGAGATTAAAGTTGAGGGGGTACACTAAAAAGAACTTAAATAGTGCCATGCAAAAAGTCAGTGAAAAGGACAGAAACACCCTAATAAGAGGACAAAAGAAGGAACTAAAAAACAAGCCAAATATTTCTAACAAAATTAATTTAAAAAAAAACAGCATTTGTCATGGCGTATAGTGTGCAATTTGCTGCTATAAAACAAATCATTACCAAGAATTTACCAGTACTGGAGGTGGATGCGGCTTTAAAGGAAGTTTTCACACCGGGTGTGAACATAGTCCCTAGTAGAGGACCGACATTAGGATCAGTGCTTTCACCTAGCATGTACAAGAGTAAAAATAGCTCTAGACAGGAGAATGTGCACTGGTTAAAATACATTGGTAATGTAGGATGTGGACATATGAGATGCATTACTTGCAGGTTTATGGAAAAATCAGACATATTTACATCATACACTACTAATGTAACATATCCTATAAGAAGCTATATAAACTGCAGTACTGAGTACGTGGTTTATTTGGCATCTTGTACACAATGCCGATTACAATATGTTGGCTCTACGAGTAACTAACTCAAGGTCCGCATTAGGAGACATATCTCAGACATGAAGGGTCTCAAAGTAGGGGTGTCAGTCATAACACGGCATCTTAGTGAGATCCATGGAGGTAACACAAATTTCCTCAGTGTCAAAGGTATAGAGAAGATCAATAGAAAACCGTGGGCTGGAGATATGAGAAGACATCTGTTAAACAAGGAGACGTTCTGGATGTTCGCCCTTAAAATGATCCACCCAAAGGCAGGGCAGCCATCAGAGATTTTGGGGCCCCTTACACAGGTCAAGGCCTGCCCCCCCCCCCCCCCCCCCGTGGCCCACCACCAAGTCTGCCCACAGTGTCCGCCCACTATTTTAACCGTCGCCTATGAAAAAAAATATTTAAACACAGGACAAGAAAAAAAGAGCCCTTTAGTTCAGAGAGGAAGGAAGGAGGAAATATCCCCATACATATCACCGCCATACTGTTATGACTAAATCCAGTATATTTAGACAAATATTACCAGTATACAAGGAGGAATATAATCACCATAAATATTACCATCATACTGTTACTGACTAAATCCTGTATACTGAGACCACTATTACCAATAATACCAGTATAAAAGTGAGACTAATACTACTACACCATGACCACTACCATTACCATCACATAGTGATTAAAATAAAACTACTGAACATAGACCAATATTCCCTCATACAGAGCCGACATTGTAATGACCCAGGCTCTACACAGTCTCTGCAGATCGTATAAGTGATTACAGTGCAGTTACATCTGCTGACTCACAAGAGGCGTCTTCTTGGAGTTGTTCTCTTTCCTATACTTCTCTGTGTTGCTCAGACCATAATGAAGTCTTCTTCCAACCGTAACTCATCTCCACAGAATCTGCCAGACAACAAACATATTAGGCTCAGCACATTTCCCACATGTTCCCTATCCTAAGTGCCCCAAATTATATCCCCCTTGGTGCCCTGAATAGTATAAGGAAGTAGTTAAGTGTGTTGGGGGAAAGTAGGTAGTAAGTAGTGGCCCCAGTAGGTAGGCAGGAAATCCCCTTGTAAGTTAGAACACCCCCAGCAGGTCGATAATGCCCCTAGTAGGTAATGCCCCCAGGTAGGTAATGTCCCAGTAGGTAGGCAGTAGGTCATGCCCCAGATAGGTTGTAGTTAATGCCCCTAGTAGGTAGTAGGTAATTCTTTCAAGTAGGTAATGCCCCCAGTAAAAAGTGTCCCTCAGGTAGGTAATGCCCCTAGTAGGTAGTACCATCAGTTGGTAGTGCCCCAGTAGTTAGTGCCTCCAGTAAATAGTGCCCCCAGGTAGGTCATGCCATAAATAGGAAGTTAACCCAGGTAGGTAATACCCCAGTAGATAGTAGCACCCCTGTGCTGATTGTAAAGGGCCCGCAGCCCGTCCCGGCATCTAAGCGAGTAGGGGCACAGGGGGAGGGGTGTTAGGTGGGAGACCTAGGGTAAGGGTCTGGAAGCAAGATAGATATGAGTTAGAGATAGATAGATATGAGATAGATGATAGATATCCAAATAAAAGTAATCCTGCAGCATTCCAGATTCCGTGATTTTGGGTGAATAGACTACTCTTGATTTTCATGCAATCTGGAGTGCTGCAGGATTACTTTTATTTGGATGGATATCGTTTATGACCCGTAACTTGGGACATTAACCAGCTTACACCCGTCATCACTTGCCATAGAGTGGTTGTGCTGCTTCTCCATGCTGTATTCAGATAGCCATTCCTGGCATCTAGTGAGTATGGGCCCTAAGTAAATAGATAGATATAAAAGTTTTTCCCAAATAGGGTGCCTCCAGCTGTTGCAAAACTACAACTCTCAGTATGCTTACACAGTCAAAGGCATGCTGGGAGTTGTAGTTTTGCAATTGCTGGAGGCACTCTGGCTGAGAAACAATGAGATGGAGGTAAATAGGCACTATGGGGGAGATTTATCAAAACCTGTCCAGAGGAAAAGTTGCCCAGTTGCCCATAGCAACCAATCAGATCGCTTCTTTCATTTTTAACAAGGCCTCAGTAAAATGAAAGAAGCAAACTGATTGGTTGCTATGGGCAACTCAGTAACTTTTCCTTTGCACAGGTTTTGATAAATCTCCGCCTATCTCCTTGTTTGTTTTAACCAGGGTGCCTCCAGCTGTTGCAGAACTACAATTCCCAGCATGCCCACACAGCCATAGGCATGCTGGGAGTTGTAGTTTTGCAACAGCTGGAGGCTCCCTGGTTGAGAAACAATGAGATGGAGGTAAATAAACACTATCTCACTGTTTCTCAACCAGGGTGCCTCCAGACCTCAAGCTGTTGCATAGGATGGTGCCTATTTACCTCCCACTAATCCCCAAATTGCATCCCCCCAAACCCCCCAGAAAGTCACTTACTTTCATTGGTGTGACCCAACTGTGGGCATGGGAAGTCTTCTTGTTCCCGGAGGCAACTTCTTTGGTGGAGAGCATGAAACACAAAGCCTGTGCCTGCTCCACCAATAGTATGAGGGGAGTGGGAGGGGCATCCTCTCTACTCTCCTCCTTTTCCCTACCTCTACCAGAGTGTCAGTGCAGCTGCAGCCCCTGCGCTGATATTACAAGGTGTGCATGCTGCAGGTAATGTCGTCTCTGGCAGCGATGGGCCACCTCTGTCCGCCCCTGGAAGCAGGAGACCGCTTCAAACAATGGTTTCCTGCTTTTGTGCTGGGGCTGCAGACTGATGCAGGGAGGTGCAGCTGGGGCCCGGGCCACCTGGGAGCTCGGGCCTTTACTGGAGTACTGGCTGCACCCCCTGATGGCGGCCCTGCCCACAGGAATTGAATCAGAGATTGGACCTTATCACTGTGTATTGAATTTTCTAAACTGTATTCTTCTATTTGAAATATGTATGTATATCATGCTTAACAACTTTACCTGTGTAAGTATGTAATTATGCTGAACACAAATCCAGACCATGTTTTCAAGCTGATTGTTTTAAGTTTGTCAAATGATCTGATTCCTTGAGTATTTTAACATTTTGTGTGAACTATGAAACCACTCTATGACTAAGCGCACTAGTGCGTGAAACGCGTCAGAGGTATCATCGTGCCTGTTTTATCCTGTTATATCCCAATAAAGCACAAAAGATTTTGTACCTGAAGACCTAGTGCTGGACATTCATTTTGGGTTTTCAGTGGTTTGGACTAGGTTGAGGGAAAGCTGAATGGCGCAAAGTACAGAGATGTTCATAATAAAAACTTCAGACTAGGACCTCAGACTAGGCCGAAGGTTCACCTTCCAACATGAAAATTACCCTACACACACAGGCAATTACCCTAAACCCAAAGACAATAAGTGGCTTAGGCACAACTTATTAAATTTCCTTGAATGGCCAAGTAGTCCTGACTTGAACCCAATTGAAAGACCTGGAAAGACCTTAAAATGGCTGTCCACTGGCGTCCCTATTAAACCTGACAGAAATTGAGAGGATCTGCAGAGAAGTCCACTGCTTTGGGTGAGGGTCACCTTTGACTTAGCGTTGTCTTTCAAATCACACATTCTGACCCTTACCACCTCCTGTTGCCTTCACCTCAAAAACATCTCTTCAATTTGCTCAGTCTTCAACTTTAATTCAATTAAACTACTGGTACACACCCTCATCATCTCTCGCTTGGACTACTGGAACATGCTCCTCTGGGGCCTTCAATAGACACTTTTGCTCCCCTCCAATACATTCCCAACTAATTCACCTCTCACCTTATTTTTCTTCTGCCTCTCCCCTGTACAGATTTCTTCCCTGGCCTGTTGCAAAACAAATTCAAGTAAAACTGTTCACCACCTGTCTCCACATACATCTCTGACCGGATCTCCCAATACTGCCCCTAAGGTAATCTGTGATCCTCTGCAGACCTCTTCCTGTGCTCTCCCCTTGTCTGCATATCACAAACCATCTCCAAGACTTCTCCTGTGCTTCTCCCACACAATGAATCTCGCTACCCTCACAAATCTGGTTGTCACCCACCTTCAAAAGCTTTAAGAGCATCCTAAAGACTCATCTCTTCTAACAATTCTATAAACTTATAATAAACTTGTTGCCATTGCACTGCATTATGAAAGGCTACTTCCCTGCTCACTGATGACAAGCTGTACCCCTCGCCTACTGTCATCCTCCCCTTTCCTTTTAGCTGGTAAGCCCTGCTGGAAAGGTCCATCTCTCCCTCTATATCAGTCTGCAATTTAATCTGTGTCACTTTAACTGTTCCTGCATTTGTGTTATGTATTTTGACCCTCAACAAATGTAAAGTGCCCTGGAACCAACAATGCTTTATAAATAAATAATAATACTAATACTAAAGAATACCATTGAAGAATACTGTGTCCAAAAGATGTAACAGTTGGCAGCATAAAATTTTTTTTAAATGTGATGTGACAATGTGACATAAAAGCAGCAATTTTGGACTTTTTTTTTTTACGTTTACACCGCTCACCGTACGGGTTCATTAACATTATATTTTAATAGTTCGGACACTTAGGCTGAGTTCACACTACGTTTTTCAACTACAGTTCCCGCATATGTTTTCTACCAAAAAACGTATGGGAAAAAAACGGGTGGAACAGTATGGGAAAAAGTAAACCGTATGCGTTTTTAAACAGTATACTGTTTTTAAAAGTGCATACAGTTCCGTCAGTTTTTATAGAAAAAAAAACCATACGTTTTTCAAAATTTTGTCCATTTTTAATGGGAGGGGTCTTTGGTGGGGACTTTAGGATTCAAATGCGCATGTGCAAAGTAAAAACGTACACGTTTTTCCCGTATGGAACCGTATACATGTGCGTTTCCCATTTACGTCCATGTTAAAAAAAACGTATGCGGTTGCAGTACGGTTTTTAAACCGGAGTCAAAACCGTGGTTGACCACAATTTTGTCTCCGGTTTAAAAACCGTACTGCAACCGCATACGTTTTTTTTAACATGGACGTCAATGGGAAACGCACATGTATACGGTTCCATACGGGAAAAACGTATACGTTTTTACTTTGCACATGCGCATTTGAATCCTAAAGTCCCCACCCAAGACCCCTCCCATTAAAAATGGACAAAATTTTCAAAAACGTATGGTTTTTTTTTCTTCAAAAACGGACGGAACAGTATGCACTTTTAAAAACAGTATACTGTTTAAAAACCCATACGGTTTTCTCTTTCCCATACTGTTCCATCAGTTTTTTTTCCCCATACGGTTTTTGATAGAAAACGTATGCGGGAACTGTAGTTGAAAAACGTAGTGTGAACCCAGCCTTACACACGCTGCGATACCAAATATGTTTATTAATTATTAATTAGTCTGCATGCTCGCTGACTGACCAAGTTAAAGACTTAATTTTTAACTAGCTCAGACAACACAGGATGAGGTTTCTTTTTTGTTTGATGTTAAATGTGGTCATTTTGTTTAATTACAGTTAGCCATACCGGAACATATAAAACATAGTACACTCCTGGGCAAAACACCACATTAGGCTGTATTCACACCTCGTTTTTTACATATGGGTGCCGGATCCGGCTGGGGGAGGGGAAAACCGGGCGCTCCCGTACCTCAGCCGGATCAGCCCGTGACTCCATTTACTTTAATGAGCCGACCCAAGTCAAACGGTGACCCTGGTCGGCTCAGTTTTGACCCGTATCTGGTTTTGAACTGGACCTAAAACCATAGTATGCTACGGTTTTTGGTCCGGTCAGGAAACCGCATACAGGTATAAACTGAGCCGACCGGAGTCACCGTTTGACTCCGGTCGGCTCATTAAAGTAAATGGAGTTACGGGCTGATCCGGCTGGGGTACGGGAGCGCCCGGTTTTCCCCTCCCCCAGCCAGATCTGGCACCCGTATGTAAAAAACGAGGTGTGAATGCAGCCTTAAAAGAGTTATCCACCATAAGGTGATTTTAGTACGTACCTGGCAGACAGTAATAGACATGCTTAGGAAGGATCTGCGCTTGTCTTGGGGCTAAATGGCTATGTTGTGAGATTACCATAACACTGTGGCTAGCTTTTTGCGAACTGGTATTTCCTGTTTGACTTTTCTTTTTTTGACAACAAATCCCACAATTCCATTTTCCTCCCTTCCAAACATCAGCCACCCCACCCATTGAAACATAAATGAGCTGCATCCATCAAAAAAACTGTGGTTTTCAATCAGGGTGCCTACAGCTGTTGCATTAGTTGCAGATTGATCTCTCTCCCACCAAAACGATCACTCCACCCATTGAAGCAGACAGGCTCCCTGTCATCAGCTGACTAGTGAGTCAGGTCTCGGCTGCATTACAACCTGGGAAAAATCTGAGACAACAGTCATTTTGTATGCTGTTAAAAATAAATATTGGGGTGAAAATCACAGAAGAATTGTGAGAAAACCGTCACACACAAGTACAGACACTATATTATGAACTACACTAACTTTACAGCCCCTGTAGCATAGTCAAATAAAATAAAAACCTGGAATACCCCTTTAACCTGTTGGGGATGGAGGGCGTATGGATACGCCCTCGCGTCCTGGTATTTAAGGATGGAGGGCGTACCTGTACGCCCTCCGCATTTCCGATCACCGCCGCTCGCCAGGCGGTGATCGGACCAGGGTGACTGCTGATATCTATCAGCAGGCATCCTGTGGCAATGCCTAGGGGGGTCCTGAGACCCCCAATGTCGCCGATCGTGGCAAATCACAGGTCAATTCAGACCTGCGATTTGCCACGATCCGGGCCAATCGGGTCACTGGTGACCCGATTGCCCAGAAAATAAGAATCCTAAAGGATAGGAGCGAGGTGGCGGTGTTGCCACCCCCTCCTATCCCCTGCCATTGATCGATCAGGCTGGCGACCAATGGCAGGAGGGGGTGGGGGGAGGTTAGAGTTCATTTCCCCTGCTCTGCCCACCGATCGAAGTTGGGGCAGACTGAGGGGGAACATGAGCGGCGAGGGGGGAGCATGGCCCGGCTTACCGGACCGACAGAGGCAGCACCCTGGGGGGGCGGCGGCAGCAGGAGTGCGGACGGAAAGTGCGGCGGGGAAGGCTGCAGCGAAGATCGCAGTAGGCGATCTTCACTGTGGCCTTCTAAAAGCTGCAAAACTAAAACTCCCAGCATGCCCACACAGCCAAAGGCTGTGTAGGGGTCTCTAAACTATAGCCCTCCAGATGTTGCAAAAGTACAATTCCCAGCATGGCCAGACAGTCAGGTATGCTGGGTGTGTAGTTCTGCAATATCTGGCCCTTCATATGTTTCAGAACTACAACTCCCAGCATGCCTGGACAGTCTGGGCATGCTTGGAGTTGTAGTTTTGCAACATCTGGAGGGCTACAGTTTGGAGACCACTACTTAGCGGTTTCCAAACTGTTCTTCCCCAGTTGTTGCATAACTACAACTCCTAGCATGCCCAGACTGTCCAGGCATGCTGGGAGTTATAGTTCTGCAACATCTGAAGGGCCAGATATTGCAGAACTACACGCCCAGCATCCCTGACTGTCTGGCCATGCTGGGAATTGTAGTTTTGCAACAGCTGTAGGCACACCGTGAGCCTCCAACTGTTGCAAAACTACAACTCCCAGAATGCACTGACAGACCGTATATGCTGGTGGCACAGCAACAGCTGGAGGCACACTGGTTGGAATCACTGAGCTAAAGTCTGTTTTCTAACTCAGTGGTTGCCCACCAGTGTGCCTACAGCTGTTGTAAAACTACAACTCCCAGCATGTACGGTCTGTCAATGCATTCTGGGAGTTGTCATTTTGCCACTGCTGAAGGTTTGGGGTGCCCCCCCTAATGTGAATATACAGGGTACATTCACAGGGGCGGGTTTACAGTGGGTTTCCTTCTACAAGTTTGAGCTGCGGCAGATTTTCCTCCGCAGCTCAAACTCCCAGCGGAAAACTTACTGTGAGCCCCTGTGTGAATGTACCCTAAAAACACTACACTAACAAATAATAAAAAGTAAAACACTACATATGCACCCCCTTACACTTCCCCCCCCCCCCAAATAAAAATGAAAAACGTCTCATACGGCAGTGTTTCATAAACGGAGCCTCCAGCTGTGGCAAAACCACAACTCCCAGTATTGCTGGACAGCCATAGACTGTCCTGGCAGGCTGGGAGTCTTGCAACAGCTGGAGGCACCCTGTTTGGGAAACACTGCTGTAGGGTTTTGTGGAGACAAGCCCCATCCTTGTAACCGGGTCCGCCCTTATTGCAAATTCCTTATTTAGGCCTCAAATGTGCATGGAAATACCCCATATTTGGACATAAAATGCTCTGCGGACTAACTAAATGGCTCAGGAGTGAGAGAGCGCCATGTATATTTGAGGCTTAACCCCTTAAGGACCGTTTTTTTTTCGTTTTTGCATTTTCATTTTTTGCTCTTTGCCTTTAAAAAATCATAACTCTTTCAATTTTGCACCTAAAAATCAATATGATGGCTTATTTTTTGCGCCACCAATTCTACTTTGTAAAGATGTCAGTCATTGTGCCCAAAAATCTACGGTGAAACGGGAAAAAAAATCATTGTGAGACAAAATTGAAAAAACCCCCCGCTGTTTTGTAACTTTTGGGGGCTTCCGTTTCTACGTAGTACATTTTTCGGTAAAAATGACACCCGATATTTATTCTGTAGGTCCATACGGTTAAAATGATACCCTACTTATATAGGTTTGATTTTGTCGTACTCCTGGAAAAAATCATAACTTCATGCAGGAAAATTAATATGTTTAAAATTGTCATTTCTGACTCCTATAACTTTTTTATTTTTCCATGTATGGGGCGGTATGAGGGCTGATTTTTTGCGCCGTGATCTGAAGTTTTTAACGGTACCATTTTTGCATTGATTTAGCTTTTTATTCATTTTTTCATGATATAAAAAGTGACCAAAAATGCACTATTTTGTACTTTGGAATTTTTTTGCACGTACACCATTGACCGTGCGGTTTAATTAACGATATATTTTTATAATTCGGACATTTCCGCACGCGTCGTTACCATACATGTTTATTTTTATTTTTATTTACACTGTGTTTTTTTTTATGGGAAAAGGGGGGTTATTCAAACTTTTAATAGGGAAGGGGTTAAATGATACTTATTCACTTTTTTTTTCCACTTTTTTTTTGCAGTGTTATAGGTCCCATAGGGACCTATAACACTGCACACACTGATCTTTCACAGTGATCACTGGTTTCTTATGAGAAACCAGTGATCAATGTGAAAGATCAGTGTGTGCAGTGTTATAGGTCCCTATGGGACCTATAACACTGCAAAAAAAAAGTGAAAAAAAAAAGTGAATAAGTATGATTCTGCCGCTTGACTGCTCATGCCTGGATCTCAGGCACTGAGCAGTCATTCGGCGATCGGACAGCGAGGAGGCAGGTAGGGACCCTCCTGCTGTCCTGTAAGCTGTTTGGGATGCCGCAATTTCGCCGTGGCTATCCCGAACAGCCCACTGAGCTAACCGGCATGGTTTCAGTTTCACTTTAGACGCGGTGTTCAACTTAGAACGCTGTGTTTAAAGGGTTAATAGCGCACGCAGCGATCAATGCCGCGCGCTATTAGCCACGGGTCCCGGCCGGGCCCGACCCGCTATGATGCGGGGCCACGCCGTGGCCCCGCGTTATAGATCGGGAGCGGACACATGACGTTCCAGTACGTCATGTGTCCTTAAGGGGTTAAATTGGTGATTTGCAAAGGGGTGGCTGATCGTTACAGCGAATCTGAAATGAATGCAAAAAAAAAGAACACCCACATGTGACCCCATTTTGGAAACGAAACCCCTCACGGAATGTAACAAGGGGTATAGTGAGCCTTAACAACCCACAGGTCGTTGACAAATTTTCGTTAAAGTTGGACATGAAAATTTTAAATTAGTTTTTTCCCCTGAAATGCTAGTGTTACTCTATATTTTTCATTTTCACAAGAGGTAATAGGAAAAAAGCCCCCCAAAATTTGTAACCCCATTTCTTCTAAATAAGAACATACCCCATATGTGGATGTAAAGTGCTCTGCGGGCGAACTACAATGCTCAGAAGAGAAGGGATGCCATTGGGCTTTTTGAGAGAGAATTAAGCTGGAATTGATGGCTATGTGTGTTTACAAAGTTTTACAAAGAGTTTACAAAGCCCCCATGGTGCCAGAACAGTGGACCCCCTCCACATGTGACCCCATTTTGGAAACTACACCCCTCAATGTAACAAGGGGTGCAGTGAGCATTTACGCCCCACAGGTGTCTGACAGATTTTTTGAACATTCGTCCATAAAAAGGAAAAATATTATATTTCATTTGCACATCCCACTGTTCCAAAGATCTGTCAAATGCCAGTGGGGTGTAAATGCTCACTGCACACCTTATTAAATTCTGTGAGGGGTGTAGTTTCCAAAATAGTATGCCATGTGTTCTTTTTTTTACTATTTTGGCATCATGGGGGCTTACTAAATGCAACATGCCCCCAAAAACCATTTCAGCAAAATTTGCTCTCCAAAAACACAATGTCGCTCCTTCCCTTCTGAGCCCTCTAGTGCACCTGTAGATCACTTTACATCCACATATGAGGTATTTCCTTACTCGAGAGAAATGGGGTTACAAATTTTGTGGGGCATTTTCTCCTATTACTCCTTGTGAAAATGAAAAGTTTGGGGTAACACCAGCATTTTAGTGTTAAAAATCTAATTTTTCATTTTCACGTCCGACATTAACAAACGTTCGTCAATCACCTGTGGGGTGTTAAGGCTCACTGTGCTCCTTGTTACGTGCCTTTAGGGGTGTAGTTTCCAAAATAGTATGCCATGTGTTTTTTTTTTTTTTTTTTTTTGCTGTTCTGGTACCATAGGGGCTTCCTAAATGCCATATGCCCCCCAAAAACCATTTCAGCAAAATTTGCTTTCAAAAAGCCAAATGTGACTCCTTCTCTTCTGAGCATTGTAGTTCGCCCACAGAGCATTTTATGCCCTAAAATGGGGTATTTTCATACTCAGAAGAGATGGGGTTACAAATTTTTGGGGACATTTTCTCCCATTACCCTTTGTAAAAATGGTAAATTTGGGAAAAGAAACTGCACTTTAGTTAAAAAATATTTTTTTTTCATTTACACATCCGACTGACGAAAAGTCGTCAAACACCTGTGGGGTGTTAAGGCTCCCTGGACCCATTGTTACTTGCCTTGAGTGGTGTAGTTTCCAAAATAGTATGCCATGTGTTTTTTTTTGCACCATAGGGGCTTCCTAAATGTGACATGCCCCTCAAAAACCATTTCAGAAAAACTCACTCTCCAAAATCCCATTGTTGCTCCTTCCTTCTGAGCCCTCTACTGCTCCCACCGAACACTTGACATATACATATGAGGTATTTCCTTACTCGAGAGAAATTGGGTTACAAATTTTAGGGGGCTTTTTCTCTTATTACCCCTTGTAAAAATTCAAAAACGGGTCTACAAGAACATGCGAGTGTAAAAAATGAAGATTTTGAATTTCCTCCTTCACTTTTCCGCTATTCCTGTGAAACACCTAAAGGGTTAGCAAACTTTCTGAATGTAATTTTGAATACTTTGAGGGGTGCAGTTTTTATAATTGGATCATTTATGGAGAATTTTTAATATGAAGGCTCATCAAATCCACTTCAAAACTGAACTGGTCCCTGAAAAATTCAGATTTTGAAAATTTTGTGGAAAATTGATGCTGAACTTTAAAGCTTTCTGATGTCTTCCAAAAGTAAAAACATGTCAACTTTATGATGAAAATATAAAGCAGACATATTGTATATGTGAATCAATATATAATTTAGTTGGAATGTCTGTTTTCCTTACAAGCAGAGAGCTTCAAAGTTAGAAAAATGCTAAATTTTCTATTTTTTCATAAAATTTTTGAATTTTTCACCAAGAAATGATATAAGTATCAACACAATTATACCACTAACATAAAGTAGGATATGTCACGAAAAAAATTTTCTCGGAATCAGAATGAAAAGTAAAAGCATCCCAGAGTTATTAATTCTTAAAGTGACAGTGGTCAGAATTGCAAAAAATGCTCCCGTTCTTAGGGTTATAATGGGCTCCGTCCCGAAGGGGTTAAGTTTAGCTTCATATTACAAATTAAGAAATGATAATTTCAAGACAATAGATCAAACTCTGTCTGAAGTCCCTCTACCTTCCTTACTGCATGCAAGGCAATTGAGCATTATGCACAGGATTCCATTCTATTAATAGTCTAAAAGTCCATAATGTCAGTATTATCCAGTTACAGTTGCTGATAGGATATTAGATTTTTTTTTTTAAAGCTTTTAGGAATACTTTATCTCCAATGGGCTTATGACCTTTGTTTAATCTGTCTTATAAAGAAGGCTCTATACTAAATGCCGCTGTCATTTCAAGTAACCTTTCACTATAAAGCCCAGGTAAAGGAATAGTTTTGTATCAGACTTCTTGAATTCCCTTTTCAGGTTTCTAACTTATCTTGTTTATAAAGGGAATTGTGGCTAATTTTTCAAGAAGCAAATGGCTAGAGGGAACATCTATCTATGCTATCAAAAAGTTTTTTTTATTTTGCATGAGTTTTCACTACAACTGCTAAAGAAAGAGTTTATTACTAAGGCAAAGCTTTAAAAAATGATGATGTATTATATATAAAATAATGATCAGTCATCTACATTAATATAGCCACCTACATGGTAAACTGGTCTAATATTAGTCATTTATGTTACTCGGCCATAGACACTGTGGCTTTTATTATGTGATATCACCCAGCATTTTTATTAGACCATTCTTACCCCCTTAAAATCTTTTACTGAAATTGTTTCAATTATCTTTTTATTTCTACACAACATTGATATGGCAAAACTAAGGTGTAAACAGTAAAGCATTATAACCAGACAGCATAAATCTATTAGACCTAATAAATAAAATGCTGAGGAAGTATCAGAAAAAGCCCAACCTTTCACAACACAATGGTCAGTCTTGTTTACTGTGCTTAGGGGGTTAACCCCTTGAGGACTCAGCCCATTTGGGCCTTAAGGACAATTTTCTTTTTACGTTTTTGTTTTTTCCTCCTCGCCTTCAAAAAATCATAACTATTTTATATTTTCATCCACAGACTAGAATGAGAGCTTGTTTTTTGCGCGACCAGTTGTCTGCTGTAATGCCATCACTCACTTTACCATAAAATGTATGGTGCAACCAAAAAAATACTATTTGTGTGGGGAAATTTAAAAGAAAAACGCAATTTTGCTAATTTTGGAAGGTTTCGTTTTCACGCCTTACAATTTATGGTGAAAATGACATGTGTTCTTTATTCTTTGGGTCAATACAATTAAAATTATATCCATGATAACATACTTTTCTATTACTGTTGCGCTGAAAAAAAATCGCAAACTTCTTAACTAAATTAGTACGTTTAAAATCCCTCTATTTTGAAGACCTATAACTTTTTCATTTTTCCATATAAGCGGTGGTATGAGGGCTCATTTTTTGCCTGTGATCTTAACTTTTTTATTTATACCATATTTGCTCATATAAAACTTTTAATACATTTTTTAACAATTTTTTTGAGAATAAAATGTTATAAAAAAAAAGCATCAATTTTGGACTTATTTTTTTTACGTTAACGCCGTTCACCGTACGGTATCATAAAAAATGTTTTTACTTTTGTTTTTACACATTCGATTGCTAATACTGTTCGGTGCTATGCATCAGTGTTATGGGTAATCTTCTGCTCTGGTCTGCTCGATCGCAGACCAGAGCAGAAGACCGGTGGAAGCCAGCGGAGGCAGATGAGGGGACCTCCGTCTTCCTTTCTGGATGATCGGATCGCAGCGGCAGCACTGTGGGCGATCTGATCATCCATTTTAGTGACCGCAATGCTGCAGATGCCTTGATCTGTATTGATCATGGCATCTGAGGGGTTAATCCACACGATCGCGGATGTCGGCAATTACCGGCAGGTCCCTGGCTGTGCATGACCCGAGCATCGCTCCGATGCTAGTGGTTATGTATAGGACGTAAATGTACATCGTGGTGCATTAAGTACCAGCTCACCAGGACGTAGATTTACGTCCTGCCTCATTAAGGGGGGTGCTCCGCCCATAGACATCTTATCCCTTATCCAAAGGATAGGGGATAAGATGTCTGATTGTGGGGGTCCCGCCATTGGGATCTCTCCTGCAGCATCCCCTGTTATCTGGTGCACGGAGCAAGCTTTGCTATTACGCCCCCTCCCATAGACTTGCAGTAAGTGGATGGGGGTGACATCATGAGGGGGCGGGCCATGACATCACAATCCTCCGGCCCCTGCATCGCCAGTCATCAGGCATGGAGCAAAGCTCGCTCCATGCACCAGATGACAGGGGGTCTTGCAAGAGAGATCGTGGCAGTTCCCAGCGGCTGGACCCTGCAATCAGACATCTTATCCACTATCCTTTGGATAGGGGATAAGATGTCTAGGGGCTGAGTATCCCTTTAACCTTTTAAGATTGCAAGGAGTAAATTTACGACCTTAATGTCCGGGACTTAACGCATCAGGGTGTAATTGTATGCCCTGGAGCGTTAAATTACTTTAAAGCTTCATAGCGATGAGTGTAGGATACTATCGGGCAGACACTCACTGCTAATGATGGCCAGTGGCGATCCTGCTGCTGCCCATAACTAACCCCTTAGACACTGTGATCAATGCTGATCACAGTATCTAAAGTATCAGATCTTACATCCCGGCTAGCTCAGTCAGCTCATCGGACCCGTCGCTGGGGGGTCCCTTTACCTGCTTCCTGCTGCTAAATCACTGATTCACTGATGCTGCCCGTCTTAGCCAGCCTGTATTAGTGGACTGCTGATCACACTGCATAATTTTATGCAATAAGTATAGCATGGTGCAGGGAATGCAATCTAGTGATAACATATAAAAGGCCCCTATTGGGACTTGAAAAGTAAAAAAAAAATGTATTATATAAAACCCCTCATACATACAAATAGTAAACATATTGGTGTCACCGTATATATATAAGTGTCCCAACAAATTCCGCACGGTAAATACTAAATGCCAAAAAATGATACTTTTGGTAACATTATATATCAGAAAAAAATAAATGAAATGCGATCAAAAAGTCCTATCAAAACTGATTTTGTTAAAAAAAAAGTTTTAGGCTAAGTTTCCACTTGGTTTTTTTTCTGGGAGTTTTTGGAAAACTGCCACTGCAGTTTTTGAGCCAAAGCCAGAAGTGTATGCAAAAGGAATAGGACATATAAAGGAAGGATTTACACTTCTCCTCCTTTATGGATCCACTTTTAACTTTGGCTCAAAAACTGCAGTGGCAGTTTTCCAAGTGGAAACTTAACCTTACATTGATAGAAAAACTATATAAATTGGGTATCGTTTTAATTGCATTGATATACAGAGTAAAGTAAACATGTTATTTTTACCATAAAGTTCACTGAGTAAAAACACCTCCCTCCTAAGTTGCAGTATTGCGGTTTTCTTAATAATTTTTCCCCACAAATATTTTTTCTTTCTATGTCACTATATTTTTCCCCACAAATATTTTTCTTTCTATTTCACTATATTTTTATGGTAAAAAGAATGGTAAGAAATATGTAATTACAAAGTAAAATTGGTAGCGCCAAAAGCAATCCCTCATATCGGTCTGTGGATGGAAAAATTATTTAAAGAGTTACAGTATGCCTCTTTAAAGGCGAGAACAAAAATGCAAAAATGAAAATGAGCTGTGTCTTCAAGACCAAAGTGGGCTGTGTCCTTTAAGGGTTACTGTTGAGACCGGAGTTGTCTCTAATCCCAGCCATACAACAGTTTGTAGAGGAACTTGAGGTAATCCTCCCCAGGCCATCACTGACCCATAGCCAAATGATACTGGATGCATAATAGAAAATATAGGCAGCATGTTTACCGCTCCACCTTCAAATTCTTTCACTTTTGCTCAGTATAAACTTGCTCTCATCTGTAAAGAGAACAAAGGGCCAATGAAGGATCTGCCAATTCTAGTGACAAATGTTAATAGAGCAACGTCTGAGAACATTGCCTTTTCACGCGTTAAATGGGCACTGCCACATAAAAAAACTTTTAACATGTTAAAGAGACATGCCAAAAGGTTCGATCTGTCTGGGTCTCAGTGTTCAGACCATGACTATAGCTAGAGTAAGCTGGGAGAAGAACTCACTAAGAGAGACAAACTTACAATGTTACAATGTTAGGGTTTTTCAAACTGGGTACCGCAACACGGGACTGTCCAGTCTTGCAGCAGCCACAGCTACTCACTGATATAAAGTGGCCACGGCCCCAGCTGAATGTTCAAGATCTGCAGCATGGGCCACTACCACTTTTAATCAGTGAGCAGCAGTGGCTGCCAGGTCTGATGAGTGAGGCTCCTAATGTCACTCCAAGGAACAAAGTAGAAGGACGTCAGTCATCAATGCTGCAGAGGACGTTGCTTGTCAGATCAGCTGAGTATGATGTGGTAAAGGTGTTAAGAAAGAGGGGGCAATGAAATGGCAAAGGTGGAGGGTAAAGAGTGGATGATGCTTCGATGGGATTCTATATTTGTTTCCTGTACTTGATCTGGGAAAAACATATTATACTTATATTTGACAGCTTACTTGTTTGAAGGATTATATGAAGCCAGACCCCATATTGTATCTGCCGGAGCCGCCCACCCTCCACTCAGGGCCGGTTTTGGACTAAATGTGGCCCTGGGCAAAAACAAAAATGGGGCCCATGGGTCAAATGACCAAAGATCATTGTGCTGCATCTCAGCTGAACACAAATGCATTACAGGGTCCATCCAAATCAAAGATATATAGGGGAAGATTTATGAAAACCTGTGCAGAGGATCAGTGGAGGAGTTGCCCATAGCAACCGATCAGATGCCTTTTTAAAAATGAGAGTAGCATCCTCTATTTAGGCTTTCATAAATCTCCCCTATAGTGAATACTTTTTGTTTAAAGTGCAAATGTCACATAAAAATAGATCAATAACCTGTCAGCACAGCACAAGCCGATCACTGGTATACTGCAGCCATACATTTGTTTTGGCACTCCTTGTCTTCTGTGCTGTAAAAATTACTTTTATCTGCAGTTGCTAAAAGTCAGACCGGCGCAGTCAGGGATCTGCAATCTCTTTTATGACATCACAGCACTGCCCCGCCACCGCTCACTGACTGAGAAAGAAACAGAGCTGCGTGCCAGTCAGACTGAGGCAGGGCTGTGACACCAGAGAAGAGAGGCCTGGCAGCCCTGGGGCATTGTAGATCCCTGGCCACTCCTCTCTGACTTTGGGCAACTGTGAGTAAAAGTAATTTTTACAGCATAGAAGACACAAAGTGCCAAAACAAAGATGGCCGCAGTATACCAGTGATCAGCTCGCAGGCCGCAGTATACCAGTGATCAGCTCGTAGGCTGCAGTATACCAGTGATCAGCTTGTAGGCTGCAGTATACCAGTGATCAGCTCGTAGGCTTCAGTATACCAGTGATCAGCTCGGAGGCCGTAGTATACCAGTGATCAGCTCGTAAGCCGCAGTATACCAGTGATCAGCTTGTAAGCCGCAGTATACCAGTGATCAGCTCATAGGCCGCAGTGTACCAGTGATCAGCTCGTAGGCCGCAGTATACAAGTGATCAGCTCTTAGGCCGCAGTATACCAGTGATCAGCTCGTAGGCCACAGTATACCAGTGATCAGCTCATAGGCTGCAGTATTCCAGTGATCAGCTTGTAGGCTGCAGTATACCAGTGATCAGCTCGTGGGCTGCAGTATACCAGTGATCAGCTCGTAGTCTGCAGTATACCAGTGATCAGCTTGTAGGCCGCAGTAAACCAGTCATCAGCTTGTAGGCCACATTATACCAGTGATCAGCTCGTAGGCTGCAGTATACCAGTGATCATCTCCTAGGCCGCAGTATACCAGTGATCAGCTTGTAGGCTGCAGTATACCAGTGATCAGCTTGTAGGTGCAGTATACACTTGATCAGCTGGTAGGCCGCAGTATACCAGTGATCGGCTCGTAGGCTGCATTATTCTTGTGATCAGCTTGTAGGCCACAGTATACCAGTGATCAGCTCGTAGGCCGCAGTATACCAGTGATCAGCTCGTAGGCTGCAGTATACCAGTGATCAGCTCGTAGGCTGCAGTATACCAGTGATCAGATCGTAGGCTGCAGTATACCAGTGATCAGCTCGTAGGCTGCAGTATACCAGTGATCATCTCCTAGGCCGCAGTATACCAGTGATCAGCTTGTAGGCTGCAGTATACCAGTGATCAGCTTGTAGGTGCAGAATACACTTGATCAGCTGGTAGGCCGCAGTATACCAGTGATCAGCTCGTAGGCTGCATTATTCTTGTGATCAGCTTGTAGGCCACAGTATACCAGTGATCAGCTCATAGGCCGCAGTATACCAGTGATCAGCTCGCAGGCCGCAGTATACCAGTGATCAGCTCGTAGGCTGCAGTATACCAGTGATCAGCTTGTAGGCTGCAGTATACCAGTGATCAGCTCGTAGGCTTCAGTATACCAGTGATCAGCTCGGAGGCCGTAGTATACCAGTGATCAGCTCGTAAGCCGCAGTATACCAGTGATCAGCTTGTAGGCCGCAGTATACCAGTGATCAGCTCATAGGCCGCAGTGTACCAGTGATCAGCTCGTAGGCCGCAGTATACAAGTGATCAGCTCTTAGGCCGCAGTATACCAGTGATCAGCTCGTAGGCCACAGTATACCAGTGATCAGCTCGTAGGCTGCAGTATTCCAGTGATCAGCTTGTAGGCTGCAGTATACCAGTGATCAGCTTGTAGGCCGCAGTAAACCAGTCATCAGCTTGTAGGCCACATTATACCAGTGATCAGCTCGTAGGCTGCAGTATACCAGTGATCATCTCCTAGGCCGCAGTATACCAGTGATCAGCTTGTAGGCTGCAGTATACCAGTGATCAGCTTGTAGGTGCAGTATACACTTGATCAGCTGGTAGGCCGCAGTATACCAGTGATCGGCTCGTAGGCTGCATTATTCTTGTGATCAGCTTGTAGGCCACAGTATACCAGTGATCAGCTCGTAGGCCGCAGTATACCAGTGATCAGCTCGTAGGCTGCAGTATACCAGTGATCAGCTTGTAGGCTGCAGTATACCAGTGATCAGATCGTAGGCTGCAGTATACCAGTGATCAGCTCGTAGGCTGCAGTATACCAGTGATCATCTCCTAGGCCGCAGTATACCAGTGATCAGCTTGTAGGCTGCAGTATACCAGTGATCAGCTTGTAGGTGCAGAATACACTTGATCAGCTGGTAGGCCGCAGTATACCAGTGATCAGCTCGTAGGCTGCATTATTCTTGTGATCAGCTTGTAGGTCACAGTATACCAGTGATCAGCTCGTAGGCCGCAGTATACCAGTGATCAGCTCGTAGGCTGCAGTATACCAGTGATCAGCTCGTGGGCTGCAGTATACCAGTGATCAGCTCGTGGGCTGCATTATGCCAGTCATCAGCTCGTAGGCCGCAGTATATCAGTGATTAACTCGTAGGCCGCAGTATACCAGTGATCAGCTCGTAGGCTGTGCTGATGGTTATTGACTTATTTTTATGCAACAGTTGCGTTTTAACCATTAAAATAAATCAGACCCTCAAACACTCCTGTATTGTGGCCATGTTAGAGCTCCTCTCACCCGATCAGAAGCAGTCACAGCATACAGGACTATTAAATTCAGTGACCACAGGGGGCGTCTTCTCTGATTGTAAATGTTCTCTTTTCCATCCAGCCCAGGCAAATATGATGATGTCTACTGATGACTGAAGACTATACCAAGACATCTGTGGCCCCTTACTTCTCGAGTCTACCCAAAACTCTATAGTAACACAACCCCCATCCTTTACACTGCCATCCTGCTTCACTAATGCTGTGCTTGCTGCTGCCCCATTACCATGTCTACAGCATACCTAGCGGACAGTGTAAAAATCTGAAAAATCTAATCGGTAGGATCCGACCACTGAAACCACTGGGTGATTGGAGCAACTTACATGACCCCATGTCACTCCATTCATTCTCTATGGGGTCTCCATACATGTGCAGCGATCAGCAATGTTTGTAAGTCCCATAGAGAACAAATGGAGCTGCAGGTTATCATGTGCTGCTGTTCCATTCCTTTGGGGGGCAAGGGACCTCTCTTCTCATGATTGGTGGTGGTCCCAGGGGTCAGGTCTCACCGATCATATATTCTGTGTATAGGTGATGACCTTTGGTGCACAAATCCCAGACTGGACCAAAAGACCCTCCCGCCTCCACACATTGCTCCCCGTGGCCCTCTCTCATATATACTTTTCCGTATGACCTCAAATCTCACATATACTGCTCTGTATGTCCTCTTATCTCACATATTATGTTCTGTATGACCCCATATTTCTCATATATACTGCTCCCTATGACCTCCTATCACATATATACTTCTCCCTATGACCTCCTATCACATATATACTGCTCTCTATTACCCCCTATCTCACATATACCGTTCTGTATGATCCTGTATCATATATATACTGCTCCCTATGACAACCTATCACATATACTGCTCCATATGACCCCCTATCACATATATACTGCTCCCTATGACCCCCTATCACATATATACTGCTCCCTATGACAACCTATCACATGTATACTGCTCTATGACCCCCTATCACATATACTGCTCCCTATGGCCCCCTTCTCCCATTATGCACTGCTTCCTATGCTCCCCATATACTGCTACCTATACCCCCATATATTTCTAACTTTACCCCCTATATACAGTTTAAATGTCCCTCATTACATGTACTGGTCTCCCCACCTTCCTCAGAGCCCCTTCCCCCCATGCTTTTCCCTATTACCTCCTCCTCCTGCGATGACATCATCAGGAAGGTCCTTTACCATACAGTGTGAGTGTCTATTCTGCTGTGTGGGCTCTCTGAAGCAATTTGCATATTTTACCTTGAATTTGCGCAAATCGTGGCAAAATGCAGTAATGTTCCTCTAGAGTTCAGGGGGCCCTTTTGGACATGGGAGCCCTGGGCAGTTGCCCAGGTTTCCCCCCCCCCCCCCTTAAACCGGTCCTGCCTCCACTGCATTTGTGTGAGAAACAGGGGTACATAGAGGGCATGTATGCATGAGAAACAGCTTGAGGCCTTGATACTGAGGAGCTTGAGGCCTTGATACTGGAGGAACATATTGATATAGTTGGGGTCACTGAGACATGGCTGGACTCCTCGTATGACTGGGCTGTCAATCTGAAGGGGTTTACATTGTTTCGCAAAGATAGAATGAACAGGAAAGGTGGTGGAGTCTGTCTGTATGTAAGAAGTGTTATGAAAGTCAGTGTGAACGATGCCATAGTGTGTGATGATTCTGAGAAGGTGGAATCACTGTGGGTAGAATTACAAAAGCTGTGTGTTGAAAAAATAATACAGACCCCCTAATATCACTGAAGAGATAGAAGGTCGGCTGTATAAATAAATAGAGAGGGCCGCCCGGGCAGGTACAGTGGTAATAATGGGAGATTTTAACTATCCAGATATAGATTGGGGTCCGGGGTTGGCTAAAACTACAAATGGGCGACAATTCCTAAATTTATTACAGGATAATTTTATGGGCCAGTTTGTGGAGGACCCAACAAGAAGTGATGCCTTGTCGGATCTGATCATTCCCAACAACGCAGAGCTGGTTGGTAATGTAACTGTGCGGGAAAACCTTGGTAATAGCGACCACAATATAGTTACTTTTGACTTAAAATGTAGAAAACAAAGACAGACGGGGAAGGCAATAACATATAACTTTAAAAAGGCAAATTTCCCTGGGCTAAGATCTGCACTACAGGACATAGACTGGGGGGAGGTGTTCTCAAATACTGATACAGAAGGTAAATGGGACATCTTTAAATCAACTCTAAATAACTATACAGCTAAATATATACCAAAGGGGAACAAATATAAACGATTAAAACTAAATCATACATGGCTGACAAATGATGTTAAAAGAGCAATAAACAATTAAAAAAATAGCTTTCAAAAATACAAATCTGATGGGTCAGCGATAACATTTAAACAGTACAAAGAGCTTAATAAAATCTGTAAAAATGTAATAAAAACAGCAAAAATTCAAAACGAGAGACAGGTGGCCAAAGAAAGCAAAACTAATCCTAAATATTTTTTTAGATATATAAATGCAAAAAAAACAAGGACAGAGCATGTAAGACCCCTAAATAATAATAATGGGGAGGTTGTCACAGGCGATAAAGAGAAAGCGGAGCTACTGAATGGGTTCTTTAGTTCTGTATACACTATGGAAAAAGGAGCTGACATTGGACAGGTCAGTGCTGGTAGCACATCATGTAATGTACTGAACTGGCTTAATGTAGAAACGGTACAAGGTAAGTTAAGTAATATAAATGTAAGCAAATCCAGGACCAGATGGATTGCACCCAAGAGTTCTTCGAGAACTAAGTTCAGTAATATCTGTACCCCTGTTCATGATATTTAGAGATTCTCTGGTGTCTGGTATTGTGCCAAGGGACTGGCGCAAGGCGAATGTGGTGCCAATCTTCAAAAAGGGCTCTAGGTCTTCCCCAGGAAACTATAGATCAGTAAGTTTAATGTGCATTGTGGGTAAATTGTTTGAAGGACTTATAAGGGATTACATACAGGAATACATAGGGGATAATTGTATTATAAGTGATAGCCAATAGTGTTGAGCGGCATAGGCCATATTCGAATTCGCGATATTTTGCGAATAT
Organism: Hyla sarda; assembly: GCF_029499605.1. NCBI lineage: Eukaryota > Metazoa > Chordata > Amphibia > Anura > Hylidae > Hyla > Hyla sarda. Next base: position 72,468,806 of record NC_079197.1, on the reverse strand, counting down.
ATGGACGAATATTCATCTTATATTCGCTAAATTCGCATATTTGTAATATTCACGTTTTATTTTCGCATATGCGAAAAAATTCGGGTATGCGAAAATCAGCATATGTGAAAATTAACATATACAAAAATTAGCATAAGCAAAATTCGCATATGTGAAAATTAGCATATGCTAATTTTTGCATATGCGAAAATTCACACACCAGTCTCACACAGTAGTATTAGAGCCTTCTTTACACCACACAAGCTGGAAGCAGAGAGGGATGATCACTGTGATGTGTACTGTGAAAAAAATAAAAATAAATGAATATTCGTAATTACGAATATATATTGCTAAATTTGAGAATATTCGCGAGCAACACTAATAGCCAGCATGGGTTTACTAAGGATAGAAGTTGTCAAACCAATCTAATTTGCTTTTATGAAGAGGTGAGTAGAAGCCTTGACAGAGGAATGGCTGTGGATATAGTGTTTCTGGATTTTGCTAAAGTGTTTGATACTGTCCCTCATAGACGTCTGACAGGTAAGTTAAGGTCTTTGGGTTTGGAAACTTTAGTTTGTAACTGGATTGAACACTGGCTCCTGGATCGCACCCAGAGAGTGGTGGTCAATGATTCGTACTCTGATTGGTCCCCGGTTATTAGTGGTGTACCCCAAGGTTCAGTACTGGGCCCGCTGTTGTATAATTTATTTATCAATGATATAGAGGATGGTATTAACAGCTCTGTTTCTATCTTTGCAGATGACACCAAGCTTTGTAGCACGGTACAGTCTATAAAGGATGTGTATAGGTTACAAGATGACTTGGATAGACTAAGTGTCTGGGCATCCACTTGGCAAATGAGGTTCAATGTGGATAAATGTAAAGTTATGCATCTGGGTACTAATAACATGCATGCGTCGTATGTCTTAGGGGGGATTAAACTGGCAGAGTCACTGGTAGAGAAGGATCTGGGTGTACTTGTAGATCACAGACTACAGAATAGCATGCAATGTCAGGCTGCTGCTTCCAAAGCCGGCAGGATATTGTCATGTATCAAAAGAGGCATGGATTCGAGGGACAGGGACTTAATACTCCCCCTTTATAAAGCATTGGTACGGCCTCACCTGGAGTATGCTGTTCAGTTTTGGGCACCAGTCCATAGGAGGGACACTGTGGAGCTGGAAAGGGTGCAGAGACGCGCGACTAAACTAATATGGGGCATGGAACATCTTAGCTATGAGGAGCGATTAAAGGAGTTACAATTGTTTAGTCTTGAGAAGAGACTAAGGAAGTGTGAGATGTACTCAATCTGGTGTGGTGACCGAGAACTTCAGTCTGGGTATAATCTCCTGTATACCCTGATTAAACAGAAAATTTGTAAAGATAAATGGGGGTGACTGGTTCTCAAGGTCTTGAGTGTGATGGAAATGTGTTATATGGTTTTGTCTGTGAATATGTAATGATGATAGTGGTGTTTATGAATGATTAAAGAGGGTGATGATGGGTGTTTGTATAAACTTGAGGGTATATATATATATAATGAATAATTAAAGATGGTGATAGGTGTTCCTGTATGAACTGGATAATCTGTATATAATGATCGGTGTATATGGGAGAGAGGGAAAAGTATGGGGGAGAAAAGTATCTTGATAGGTGTTTGTGAATGATTGGAGAGGGTGATAGTAAGTGCTACTGTATAAATTGGAGACTATGCATGTATATAATGAATATTTGTGATGATAGGTGTTTCTGTATAAACTGCAGGATGTGTGTGTATATATTGATCGGTGTACTTTTCTCTCCCCTATACTTTTCTCTCTCATATACACCGATCAATATATACACACACATCCTGCAGTTTATACAGAAACACCTATCATCACAAATATTCATTTTATACATGCATATTCTCCAATGTATACAGTATCACTTCCCATCACCCTCTCCAATCATTCACAAACACCTATCAAGATACTTTTCTCCCCCATACTTTTCCCTCTCTCCCATATACACCGATCATTATATACAGATTCTCCAGTTCATACAGGAACACCTATCACCCTCTTTAATTATTCATTATATATATACATACCCTCAAGTTTATACAAACACCCATCATCACCCTCTTTAATCATTCATAAACACCACTATCATCATTACATATTCACAGACAAAACCATATAACACATTTCCATCACACTCAAGACCTTGAGAACCAGTCACCCCCATTTATCTTGAGAAGAGACGTTTAAGGGGGGACGAGGGGGCACTCCCTCGGTCTGGAGAAGAAAAGGTTTAGTCTCAAGGGGCGACACACCTTCTTTACCATAAGAACTGTGAACTTAAGGAACAGTCTACCTCAGGAACTGGTCACAGCAGGAAAAAATTAACAGCTTTAAAACAGGGTTAGATACATTCCTGGAACAAAATAACATTAATGCTTATGAAGAAATATAAAATCCCATCGCTTCCCCAATATCGCGCCACACCCCTACCCTTCAATTGCCTGGTTGAACTTGATGGACGTATGTCTTTTTTCAACCGTACTAACTATGTAACTATGTAGCAGGGATATGTAGGGCATCTGTGTAAGAAACGGGGACATAAGAGGCATATGTGCTAAAAACAGGGTAAGGCTGGGTCCACACTACGTTTTGTCCCATACGGGAGCGCATACGGCAGGAGGGAGCTAAAACCTCGCGCTCCCGTATGTGACCGTATGCGCTCCCGTATGCCATTCCCTTCAATGAGCCGACCGGAGTGAAACGTTCGGTCCGGTCGGCTCATTTTTGCGCCGTATGCGCTTTTACAACCGGACCTAAAACCGTGGTTGACCACAGTTTTAGGTCCGGTTGTAAAAGCGCATACGGCGCAAAAATGAGCCGACCGGACCGAACGTTTCACTCCGGTCGGCTCATTGAAGTGAATGGCATACGGGAGCGCATACGGTTACATACGGGAGCGCGAGCTTTTAGCTCCCTCCTGCCGTATGCGCTCCCGTATGGGACAAAACGTAGTGTGAACCCACCCTTACATGGGGGCACATGTGTGAGAAATGGGGACATTTTGTAAGGGGTGAGACCACACCAGCAGTGTGCCGCATGTGGTCAAATGAAGCACCCAATGACCGCACAATTTTGCCTGCAAAATTCTTTGGCACTTGGTCATTTGGCCGACCACTTGTGTGGTAAAGGGTATGTTACCTAGATTTACCTAGATTTTTTCTTACTTTTTAAAGCCACATGCTGAAACTGAATGTTATTTTATTCAACATCACCAAACATTCTTTAAAGCTTGATGTATATGTTCTTTTTTTTTTTTTTTACCCTGCTTTTAATGGCTTTTCTGATCCTTGAGAATGTAATTTTTGACAAGCAACATTATAGGTCTTCTAACCTGTTAGCCGTGCCTTATTTGTATTGGTTAATACAAGAATGCATTGCTGTTACTCAAAATAAAATAGGACACAACTGTACTCTACGAATTCACACATTTTAATGGAGCATGGGGAGGAAATACATTATCAAAAGTATGTATAATATTTTTTTTCAGATCAAATACAGGAAACAAATATAGAATCACATCAAAGCATCATAATAGACAACTCAAATCAATATGCATTGAAAATAGAAAATGCACAAATAAAACATGAAAAAATGGCTGGTAACAGGAGTCAATGTTGATCAAAGAATTGAATGAAATAGATTTACATGCACCGATGATTGACATATATCTTTGGTGGGGGTGACTTTCTTCTGGCCACGTGCTGCTGGTGCATGTATGCTTCATTCCAGCATAAGAGGCACACTCTGGAATCTACAAGGCTCAATAAATCTTGCGGTCGGGCCACATGAAAAATCTGTGTATTGTTTGTGTGGCCCTTTAAATTCATCATTGTTGGCCACATATGTTCATGCAGGGTGATGAGTGCAATGAGTGCATTTAAATTATCATTATCACCCATACAAAAGATCAAATCTGCTGATGAACTAGCGTTTTACTGGCTCCTTTACATGGATCTATTACTGGGAAAAAAGTTCCTAAAAATGCTCATTCAGCCAATAGTCAGCAGGTGTAAAAGGGCCTTTGGATAATCCATTATAACCAAAGTCACAATTTTTATATATTTTCATGGGCGAAAATGTACTTGGTATGCATGTCACTTTCATTGTAAAAGAAATACAATAAATCTTTTATGCATTTATATTTCCATCATTATGGGATTATACGATTATACACTTGCCAACACTATGTGTCATAGTCAGAGATAAACAGGATTTGCAGGATAAGGTGCTGTATTATTTCAGTATTAGTAATGGAGTCACATGACTAAATGGTGAAGTAACAAATATGATTAATTAAAAAGCCCTGAGCAAGAAATCAGGAGTGGAAAGCAATACATGGTATAATGGAGAAATACAGCTGGCACTGCCACCTATTCCTTGGCGGCAAGCTCCAAATACCCCCCGAAGGATGCACTGCTACCGCAACTAACCAGCAGTGCCGTGAAGCGGTGCTCTGTCCCGTGGTTGCAAAGACTGCTGATGTATATACAAGTAGAAGTGAAACAGACGGCAACTCACTTGAATCCACGGCTTCTTTATTAGCTGGAACAGATGCAAAGGCAAACAGGTACAGACTGATAGAGCAATGTTTCGCATTACACGCTTCTTCCGGCTCACTGGCTATGACGTGGTATCGGTGCGGCTTAAACACAACAGCCAGAGCCCGCACCATGGCAACCAGTAAACAGATGCCGGCACATCGGCAACACTACTAGACAGATAATACCTACATGTGAATTAAAAACAAAGGTAGAAAAAGAGCACATATAACCAGAAGGGAATCACAAAAAAACACTCATATTGTTCTTATCGTACAATCCAAGAGCTCCTAGGGTGTTGGTTCTCAGGATCCAGGCTGATTCTTTCTGAAGTAGAATCTTAGGACGATCTCCACCGTCTCTTGGTGTATATACAGCCTCCAATCCTGAGAATGACAACACATCCGGATTATCCGCATGAACATTCCTGATATGTTCAATTAGGCAATGACATCCATGACCTGTTCTGATCGAGCGTATGTGCTCCTGTAACCTAACAAAAAGACAGCGGATCGTCTTTCCTATATAGAAAGACCTGCAAGGGCACAAGATCACATAAACTACGAACTTCGTCTTGCATGTAATAAAATGAGGTATCCTCCAATCCACTCCACACAGCTTGCAATACTTCAACTCACTGTTCAAATTACCCTTAGGTGGCATTCTATCTAGCCTATTCTCATTGTTCTCAACCAATCTTGTACAGCTCAACTGGTTACCCAGGGTACATGTGTGTCTATAGGAAAACAACGGCTGCCTGAGTGCCACTTCTTTAAGGTTGGCATCATTCTCTATAAGATGCCAATTGCGTTGTATAGCAGACTGAATGACCGTATTCATGGATGAGTGCTGGAATGAGAAAATGAACCGTTTTTCATTCCTAGAGTCTCTCTTATGCATGAGGAGCTGACGTTGCTTATTCCCCTTAGCTCTCACTAATGCTGAACTAACCTCTCCAGGGGGGATAACCCCTCTCAATTAAACGGGTCGTAAGTTCTTCTGCCTGTCTTTCAAATCTGGAATAATCAATATTTAGCAGTCTAAGCTGGATAAACTGGCCATATGGAATAGCCTTCTTGTCATGAGGAGGGTGATAGCTTTTATGATGGAGTAAAGCATTGGTCACTGACTTCTTTCCAAAACCTGTAGTGACCAAGCTACCATACGCATTCGCCACCCTCACGTCAGAATACTGATGTGAACTTCATATTCATTTTAAGATCTTTGTTCAGATACTCCATACACTGTGTTAACTGCAATGGGGACCCAGATCAAACAATAAATATATCGTCAATATAATGAAGAAATGTAACAATCGGAGCAGCAAATGGATAATAGCTGAGGTGGGCCCTTTGGGCTTTAGTGTGGTTACAGACCTCACTCGGGAAGTGGGAGAAGGTGTGGAGATCTTGTGTAGCCTTACTGAAGACAGTCTCGAATATGTACCACGATGTTAGAGTATATACCGGATTATCAACAGATCCTACCCCTAGATATTCCGGGCAACTAAAGTCTTTCCTACGTAAATACGTAAAACAGGGAGTGATCTCTTTAAAAACTGCGATAAGCTTTTTCCCATGTCCCCACGGAAACCGTACTGGTACCATCTCCCTAAGGTGCATAAGTCACTGAGCCATCCCCTGGGCAGACCTATTGTCTCTGGGATTGGCTCTGTGACCGAGATGCTTTCAAAATATGTGGATTAGCTTGTCCGCCCTTACTAAAATATTTCCCAACATATCTTAGAGACACAAGTGACTTTTTGATTGCCCTTTATGATATCTCTTGGAAGATGTGGAGAGCCTCTACACCCGGATCCCCCAAGACAAGGGGGTCTGGGTGTTTAGGGACTTTCTCCAAGACATTTGAAAACCAAGGGAGGTATTAGATTTCATCGGAGAAGCCACACAATTCATCCTATCCCATAAGCCTGTTAGATTTCAGGATAAATGGTATTGCCAGGACTCTGGAACTGCAATGAGGACCCCAGTAGCATGTTCTTTTGCAAATTTATTTTTAGCTGCGTTTGAAAAATGTTATATTTTTTCATCAGAAAATCCATTTGCTGCTCAGATTGTTACATTTCTTTGTTATATTGACGATATATTTATTGTTTGGTCTGGGTCCCCATTGCAGTTTACACAGTCCATGGAGTATCTGAACAAAGATCTTAAAATTAATATGAAGTTCACATCAGTATTTGGCAGTGTTACGCCGAGCGCTCCGGGTCCCCGCTCCTCCCCGGAGCGCTCGCTACACTCTCGCTGCTGCAGCGCTCCGGTCAGATCCACTGACCCGGTGCGCTGCGATACCGCCTTCAGCCGGGATGCGATTCGCGATGCGGGTGGCGCCCGCTCGCGATGCGCACCCCGGCTCCCGTACCTGACTCGCTCTCCGTCGGTCCTGTCCCGGCGCGCGCGGCCCCGCTCCCTAGGGCGCGCGCGCGCCGGGTCTCTGCGATTTAAAGGGCCACTGCGCCGCTGATTGGCGCAGTGGTTCTAATTAGTGTGTTCACCTGTGCACTCCCTATTTATACCTCACTTCCCCTGCACTCCCTCGCCGGATCTTGTTGCCATTGTGCCAGTGAAAGCGTTTCCTTGTGTGTTCCTAGCCTGTGTTCCAGACCTCCTGCCGTTGCCCCTGACTACGATCCTTGCTGCCTGCCCCGACCTTCTGCTACGTCCGACCTTGCTTCTGTCTACTCCCTTGTACCGCGCCTATCTTCAGCAGTCAGAGAGGTTGAGCCGTTGCTAGTGGATACGACCTGGTCACTACCGCCGCAGCAAGACCATCCCGCTTTGCGGCGGGCTCTGGTGAAAACCAGTAGTGACTTAGAACCGGTCCACTAGCACGGTCCACGCCAATCCCTCTCTGGCACAGAGGATCCACCTCCTGCCAGCCGGCATCGTGACAGTAGATCCGGCCATGGATCCCGCTGAAGTTCCTCTGCCAGTTGTCGCCGACCTCACCACGGTGGTCGCCCAGCAGTCACAACAGATAGAGCAACAAGGCCACCAACTGTCTCAACTGACCGTGATGCTACAGCAGCTACTACCACAGCTTCAGGAATCATCTCCTCCGCCAGCTCCTGCACCTCCTCCGCAGCGAGTGGCCGCTTCAGGCCTACGACTATCCTTGCCGGATAAATTTGATGGGGACTCTAAATTTTGCCGTGACTTTCTTTCTCAATGTTCCCTGCACTTGGAGATGATGTCGGACCAGTTTCCTACTGAAAGGTCTAAGGTGGCTTTCGTAGTCAGCCTTCTGTCTGGAAAAGCTCTGTCATGGGCCACACCGCTCTGGGACCGCAATGACCCCGTCACTGCCTCTGTACACTCCTTCTTCTCGGAAATTCGAAGTGTCTTTGAGGAACCTGCCCGAGCCTCTTCTGCTGAGACTGCCCTGTTGAACCTGGTCCAGGGTAATTCTTCCGTTGGCGAGTACGCCGTACAATTCCGTACTCTTGCTTCAGAACTATCCTGGAATAATGAGGCCCTCTGCGCGACCTTTAAAAAAGGCCTATCCAGCAACATTAAAGATGTTCTGGCCGCACGAGAAATCCCTGCTAACCTACATGAACTCATTCATCTAGCCACTCGCATTGACATGCGTTTTTCCGAAAGGCGTCAGGAGCTCCGCCAGGATATGGACTTTGTTCGCACGAGGCTTTTTTTCTCCCCGGCTCCTCTCTCCTCTGGTCCCCTGCAATCCGTTCCTGTGCCTCCCGCCGTGGAGGCTATGCAGGTCGACCGGTCTCGCCTGACACCTCAAGAGAGGACACAACGCCGCATGGAGAATCTCTGCCTGTACTGTGCCGGTACCGAACACTTCCTGAAGGATTGTCCTATCCGTCCTCCCCGCCTGGAAAGACGTACGCTGACTCCGCACAAAAGTGAGACAGTCCTTGATGTCAACTCTGCTTCTCCACGTCTTACTGTGCCTGTGCGGATATCTGCCTCTACCTTCTCCTTCTCTACTATGGCCTTCTTGGATTCCGGATCTGCAGGAAATTTTATTTTGGCCTCTCTCGTCAACAGGTTCAACATCCCGGTGACCAGTCTCGCCAGACCCCTCTACATCAATTGTGTTAACAATGAAAGATTGGACTGTACCATACGTTTCCGCACGGAGCCCCTCCTAATGTGCATCGGACCTCATCACGAGAAAATTGAGTTTTTGGTCCTCCCCAATTGCACTTCCGAAATTCTCCTTGGACTACCCTGGCTTCAACACCATTCCCCAACCCTGGATTGGTCCACTGGGGAGATCAAGAGTTGGGGCCCCTCTTGTTTCAAGGACTGCCTTAAACCGGTTCCCAGTACTCCTTGCCGTGACCCTGTGGCTCCTATCGTGGCTTTAACCAAAAAGAATGCCAATCCTAAGTCATGGCCTCCTCAAGCGGAAGACGCCTTTAAACAGCTCAAGTCTGCCTTTTCTTCGGCTCCCGTGCTCTCCAGACCTGACCCATCTAAACCCTTCCTATTGGAGGTTGATGCCTCCTCAGTAGGAGCTGGAGCGGTCCTTCTACAAAAAAATTCTTCCGGGCATGCTGTTACTTGTGGTTTTTTTTCTAGGACCTTCTCTCCGGCGGAGAGGAACTACTCCATTGGGGATCGAGAGCTTCTAGCCATTAAATTAGCACTTGAGGAATGGAGGCATCTGCTGGAGGGATCAAGATTTCCAGTTATTATTTACACCGATCACAAGAACCTCTCCTATCTCCAGTCTGCCCAACGGCTGAATCCTCGCCAGGCCAGGTGGTCTCTGTTCTTTGCCCGATTTAATTTTGAAATTCACTTTCGGCCTGCCGATAAGAACATTAGGGCCGATGCTCTCTCTCGTTCCTCGGATGCCTCGGAGGTAGAGCTCTCTCCGCAACACATCATTCCTCCTGACTGCCTGATCTCCACTTCTCCAGCCTCCATCAGGCAAACTCCTCCAGGGAAGACCTTCGTCTCTCCACGCCAACGCCTCGGAATCCTCAAATGGGGTCACTCCTCCCATCTCGCAGGTCATGCGGGCATCAAGAAATCCGTGCAACTCATCTCTCGTTTCTATTGGTGGCCGACTCTGGAGACGGATGTTGTGGATTTTGTGCGAGCCTGCACTGTCTGTGCCCGGGATAAGACTCCTCGCCAGAAGCCCGCTGGTCTTCTTCATCCTCTGCCTGTCCCCGAACAGCCTTGGTCTCTGATTGGTATGGACTTTATTACAGACTTACCCCCATCCCGTGGCAACACTGTTGTTTGGGTGGTCGTTGATCGATTCTCCAAGATGGCACATTTCATCCCTCTTCCTGGTCTTCCTTCAGCGCCTCAGTTGGCAAAACATTTTTTTGTACACATTTTTCGTCTTCACGGGTTGCCCACGCAGATCGTCTCGGATAGAGGCGTCCAATTCGTGTCAAAATTCTGGAGGGCTCTCTGTAAACAACTCAAGATTAAATTAAACTTTTCTTCTGCATATCATCCTCAATCCAATGGGCAAGTAGAAAGAATTAACCAGGTCCTGGGTGATTATTTACGGCATTTTGTTTCCTCCCGCCAGGATGACTGGGCAGATTTTCTACCATGGGCCGAATTCTCGTATAACTTCAGAGTCTCTGAATCTTCCTCCAAATCCCCATTTTTCGTGGTGTACGGCCGTCACCCTCTTCCCCCCCTCCCTACTCCCTTGCCCTCTGGTTTGCCCGCTGTGGATGAAATATCTCGTGATCTTTCCACCATATGGAAAGAGACCCAAAATTCTCTCTTACAGGCTTCATCACGCATGAAGAAGTTTGCTGATAAGAAAAGAAGAGCTCCCCCCATTTTTTCTCCTGGAGACAAGGTATGGCTCTCCGCTAAATATGTCCGCTTCCGTGTCCCTAGCTACAAATTGGGACCACGCTATCTTGGTCCTTTCAAAATTTTGTGCCAGATTAATCCTGTCTCTTACAAACTTCTTCTTCCTCCTTCTCTTCGTATTCCTAATGCCTTTCACGTTTCTCTTCTTAAACCACTCATCATCAACCGTTTCTCTCCCAAACTTGTTTCTCCCACTCCTGTTTCCGGCTCCTCGGACATCTTCTCCGTAAAGGAGATACTGGCCTCCAAGAAGGTCAGAGGGAAAACTTTTTTTTTGGTCGATTGGGAGGGTTGTGGTCCTGAAGAGAGATCCTGGGAACCTGAGGACAATATCCTAGACAAAAGTCTGCTCCTCAGGTTCTCAGGCTCTAAGAAAAGGGGGAGACCCAAGGGGGGGGTACTGTTACGCCGAGCGCTCCGGGTCCCCGCTCCTCCCCGGAGCGCTCGCTACACTCTCGCTGCTGCAGCGCTCCGGTCAGATCCACTGACCCGGTGCGCTGCGATACCGCCTCCAGCCGGGATGCGATTCGCGATGCGGGTGGCGCCCGCTCGCGATGCGCACCCCGGCTCCCGTACCTGACTCGCTCTCCGTCGGTCCTGTCCCGGCGCGCGCGGCCCCGCTCCCTAGGGCGCGCGCGCGCCGGGTCTCTGCGATTTAAAGGGCCACTGCGCCGCTGATTGGCGCAGTGGTTCTAATTAGTGTGTTCACCTGTGCACTCCCTATTTATACCTCACTTCCCCTGCACTCCCTCGCCGGATCTTGTTGCCATTGTGCCAGTGAAAGCGTTTCCTTGTGTGTTCCTAGCCTGTGTTCCAGACCTCCTGCCGTTGCCCCTGACTACGATCCTTGCTGCCTGCCCCGACCTTCTGCTACGTCCGACCTTGCTTCTGTCTACTCCCTTGTACCGCGCCTATCTTCAGCAGTCAGAGAGGTTGAGCCGTTGCTAGTGGATACGACCTGGTCACTACCGCTGCAGCAAGACCATCACGCTTTGCGGCGGGCTCTGGTGAAAACCAGTAGTGACTTAGAACCGGTCCACTAGCACGGTCCACGCCAATCCCTCTCTGGCACAGAGGATCCACCTCCTGCCAGCCGGCATCGTGACAGGCAGTCAGACTCTTGTGTTTCTTGAAGTGAGGGTGGAGATAGCAGATGGTAGCATGGTCACTACAGGGTTTAGAAAGAAGTCAATTCTTTACCATAAAAGCTATCACCCTCCTCACGTTAAGAAGGCTATTCCATTTGGCCAGTTTATTCAGGCTTAGAGGGCTAAATAATGATGACTCCAGATTTGAAAGAGAGAACTTACGACTAGGTTAATTGAGAGGGGTTATCCCCCCCCCCCCCCAGAGAGGTTAGTTCAGCATTAGAGAGAGCTAAGGGAAATAAGCAACGTCAGCTCCTCATGCATAAGAGAGACTCTAGGAATGAAAAACGGTTCATTTTCTCATTCCAGCACTCATCCATGAATACGGTCATTCAGTCTGCTATACGATGTCATTGTCATCTTATAGAGAATGATGCCAACCTTGAAGAAGTGGCACTCAGGAAACCCTTGTTTTCCTATAGACGTACATGCACCCTGGGTAACCAGTTGAGCTGCACAAGATTGGTTGAGAACAATGAGAATAGGTTAGAGAGAATGCCACCTAAGGGTAATTTTAAGTGGATACATTGCTCTTATACTCTATACTCTCTTATACTCTTTTGCTCTAGACATTGCTCTTATACTCTACACTCTCTTATACTCTTTTGCTCTAGACATTGCTGTAAATTGAAGAGTGAGTTGAAGTATTGCAAGCTGGGTGGAGTGGATTGGAGGATACCTCATTTTATTACATGCAAGATGAAGTTTGTAGTTTATGTGATCTTGTGCCCTTGCAGGTCTTTCTATATAGGAAAGATGATCCACTGTCTTTATGTTAAGGTACAGGAGCACATATGCTCAATCAGAACAGGTCAGGGATGTCCTCGCCTTATTAAACATATCAGGAATGTTCATGCGGATAATCCGGATGTGTTGTCATTCTCAGGATTGGAGGCTGTATACACACCAAGAGACGGTAGAGATTATCATAAGATTCTACTTCAGAAAGAATCAGCCTGGATCCTGAGAACCAACACCCTAGGAGCACCTGGATTGAATGATAAGAACGATATGAGTGTTTTTTTGTGTGATTCCCTTCTGGTTATATGTGCTCTTTTTCTACCTTACCATGGTGTGGGCTCCGGCTGTTGTGTTTTAGCTACACCGGTACCACATCATAGCCAATGAGCTGGAAGACGCGTGTAACGCCAAACTTTGCTCTACCAGTCTGTACCTGTTTGCCTTTGCATCTGTTCCAGCTAATAAAGAAGCCGGGAAAGCAATACATGTCATGCTGGAAATACTTGCTGATAATGCACTTGGTAATTCACAAACACAAATGTAGGAGATACCCTATGGCTGCCTGCTGTATTAAACAAATTGCTTCTTGTAAAGGGAGTGTGCTTATAATAGAAAGACTGTATATATGGTAATTGCAAATATGTCATAATTAAAGTGCCTGCAAGGTGAATATTCACTCAGAAGAGATCTGGAATAATAACATTTATTTTATCAACAGGGAAACAAACTAATTTGTTTTATATTTACAGATAATACTTTTAAATAGTGTTTTTTATTTTCAAGCTCATCAGGAAGACTGCACTTTGCACCAGTTTTTATATGCATTTTACTGATAAAATAGGATAAGCTCCTGCAATTGTGCCTGCAGCGATGTGGTCCTTGCTTTTTTTCTTCCATCTTGTACTCTGCTACTTTCAGTAGAATGCAAGAAAGAATAAAAGGGAATACAACCTAGCCAGTTATCCATAATCCTTTCTCCCTTTAAAGAAAAATGTTATCCTATATACCATACTCTAATCTAAAACTTTCATTTCTAATGTTGATAATTCTTTGCGGTAATGTTTGTATTTGTGGAATGTACACTTAACATTATACAGTGGAGCAAAAAAGTATTTAGTCAGCCACCAATTGTGCAAGTTCTACCACTTAAAAAGATGAGAGAGGCCTGTCATTTTCATCATAGGTATACCTCAACTATGAGAGACATAATGAGAAAAAAAATCCATACAATCACATTGTCTGATTTTTAAAGAATTTTTTTTTGTGCAAATTATGGTGGAAAATACGTATTTGATCAATAACAAAAGTTCCTCTCAATACTTTGTGATATACCCTTTGTTGGCAATGACAGAGGTCAAACGTTTTCTGTAAGTCTACACAAGGTTTCATACACTGTTGCTGGTATTTTGGCCCATTCCTCCATGCGGATTTCCTCTAGAGCAGTGATGTTTTGGGGCTGTCGCTGGGCAACACGGACTTGCAACTCCCTCCAAAGGTTTTCTATGGGTTTGAGTTCTGGAGACTGGCTAGGCCACTCCAGGACCTTGAAATGCTTCTTACAAAGCCTCTCCTTCATTGCCAGGGCAGTGTGTTTGGGATCATTGTCATGCTGAAAGACCCAGCCATGTTTCATTTTCAATGCCCTTGCTGATGTAAGGAGGTTTTCACTCAAAATCTCACAATACATGGCCCCATTCATTCTTTACACGGATCCGTCTGCTTGGTGCCTTAGCAGAAAAACAGCCCTAAAGCATGATGTTTCCACCCCCTATACTTCACAGTAGGTATGGTGTTCTTTTGATACAACTTAGCATTCTTTCTCCTCCAAACACAACGAGTCGAGTTTTAACCAAAAAGTTCTACTTTGGTTTCATCTGACCATATGACATTCTCCCAATACTCTTCTGGATCATCCAAATGCTTACTACAAAACTTCAGACGGGCCTGGACATGTACTGGCTCAAACAGGGGGACACATCTGGCACTGCATGATTTGAGTCCCTGGTGGCGTAGTGTGTTACTGATGGTAGCCTTTGTTACTTTGGTGCCAGCTCTTTGCAGGTCATTCACTAGGTCCCCCCATGTGGTTCTGGGATTTTTGCTCACCATTCTTGTGATCATTTTGACACCGCAGGGTGAGATCTTGCGTGGAGCCCCAGAACGAGGGAAATTATCAGTGGACTTGTATGTCTTCCATTTTCTAATAATTGCTCCCATAGTTGATTTCTTCACACCAAGCTGCTTGCCTATTGCAGATTCAGTCTTCCCAGCCTGGTGCAGGTCTACAATTTTGGTCTTTGGTCTTGGTCATAGTGGAGTTTGGAGATTGACTGTTTGAGGTTGTGGATAGGTGTCTTTTATACTGATAACAAGTTCAAACAGGTGCCATTAATACAGGTAAAGAGTGGAGGACAGAGGAGACTCTTAAAGAAGATGTTACAGGTCTGTGAGAGCCAGAAATCTTGCTTGTTTGTAAGTGACCAAATACTTATTTCCACCATAATTTGCAAAAAAAAGTCTTTAAAAATCAGACAATGTGATTTTAAGGATTTTTTTCTCATTATGTCTCTCATAGTTGAGGTATTCCTATCATGAAAATTACAGGCCTCATCTTTTTAAGTGGGAGGACATGCACAATTGGTGGCTGACTAAATACTTTTTTGCCCCACTGTAGTCTTTGAAAAAGACAAGAGTCCACCAAGTTTAATGTAAAACCATACCAGGCTGATGCCAATTGCTCCATAACAGAGAAAATATCCTTTCCCACTCCAATATGGCAATCAGAATAAATCCCTGGCTCAACGGTCTATCCTGAGGTGTACCTAGTGCTCCTTTCGCCCCTGGCAAGGTGATGTATCGGCGCTTCCTCTATATGGATTAAATACCTTGCCCCCTTAATGCATTTAATAATGTCATGTATGATACTGTGCTCCCCCTCCCAATGGATTAGATACTGTGCCCTCCCTTTATGGGTTTGATACTGTGCCCCCTTAATGGATTAGATACTGTAATGGTATGCTACCTCCCCCCCATGGATTAAATACTCTACCCCTTTGTATGGATTAGATAATGTGCCCCCCTATATGGATTAAATACTGTGCCCCCCATATGGATTCAATACTGTGCCCTCATATATGGATTCAATACTGAAACCCCCTGTATGGATCAGATACCGTGCCCCTATATAGTTTGGGGGGGCGCAGTATTTAATCCATATAGAGGGAGCATAGTATCTAATTTGTATTCATATGAGGGGGGGGCAGCATAGTATTTAATTTTAATACATATGGGAAGTGCAGTAGCTAATTCTAATCCTATTTGGGGGGGGGGGTGCATCGTATCTTCTTGATATGGAAAGTGCATAGTATCTGATCCATATGAGGGGATAACAGAGTATCTAATCCAAATATCCAAACAGAAGGGACACAGTGTCTAATAAATACATGGATCCATATGGATTAGATACTGCGCCCCCCATATGGATTAGATATTAACAGTGCCCCCTCCCCCCCCATATAGAATAGATCCTAAATGTGCTGCAGTCTCCTGGCATAGGATAATTTGTGCCTTAACTCATCTATATACTTAAAGGGGTATTCCAGGAAAACAATTTTTTTTTCTTTTTTAATCAACTGGCTCCAGAAAGTTAAACAGATTTGTAATTTACTACTATTAAAAAATCTTAATCCTTTCAATAGTTATTGTCACGATGCCGGCTGGCAGGAGGTGGATCCTCTGTGCCAGAGAGGGATTGGCGTGGACCGTGCTAGTGGACCGGTTCTAAGTCACTACTGGTGTTCACCAGAGCCCGCCGCAAAGCGGGATGGTCTTGCTGCGGCGGTAGTGACCAGGTCGTATCCACTAGCAACGGCTCTACCTCTCTGACTGCTGAAGATAGGCGTGGTACAAGGGAGTAGACAGAAGCAAGGTCGGACGTAGCAGAAGGTCGGGGCAGGCAGCAAGGATCGTAGTCAATAAGGTAATAGCAGGAGGTCAAGTACACGGTAAGGACAAACACAGTAACGCTTTCACTAGGCTCTAAGGCAACAAGATCCGGCAGGGGAGTGCAGGGGCAGTGAACAGATATAGTCTGGGAGCAGGTGGAAGCCAATTAAGCTAATTGGGCCAGGCACCTATCATTGGTGCACTGGCCCTTTTAAGCCTCAGGGAGCTGGCGCGCGCGCGCCCTAGAGAGCGGAGCCGCGCGCGCCAGCACATGACAGCAGGGGACCGGGACGGGTAAGTGACCTGGGATGCGACTCGCGAGCGGGCGCGTCCCGCTGTGCGAATCGTATCCCCGACGGCCATGACAGTGCAGCGCTCCCGGTCAGCGGGACCGACCGGGGCGCTGCGGAGAGAGAGACGCCGTAAGCGCTCCGGGGAGGAGCGGGGACCCGGAGCGCTAGGCGTAACAGTACCCCCCCCCCCCCTTAGGTCTCCCCTTCTCTTTGTCCGGTAACTGCCTCCCCTGGGATGAGGACACCGGGAAAGAATGGAGGGATTCCTCAACAACAGGCAGTACAGCAGGAGTGGGAATGGGGAGGGAGGGCAGAGGGCGAGGCCTGGCACGGGGCAGTGTGACACCAGGACGGGGGCCATGAGGAGGCACCGAGGCTTGCCTGACTGGACTGGGAGGGGGGGAGAGGCACTTCTTATGGCAGGCAGAGTCCATAAAGACTTTAGGGAGACCGGATACAGGAGAACACACAGGGTCACGGCAGGGAGTACTGGGAACCGGTTTAAGGCAGTCCTTGAAACAAGAGGTACCCCAGCTCTTGATCTCCCCTGTGGACCAATCCAGGGTTGGGGAATGGTGTTGAAGCCAGGGTAGTCCAAGGAGAATTTCGGAAGTGCAATTGGAGAGGACCAAAAACTAAATTTTTTCGTGATGAGTTCCGATGCACATTAGGAGGGGCTCCGTGCGGTAACGCACGGTGCAATCCAACCTGGCTCCGTTGACCGCGGAAATGTGGAGTGGCTTGACGAGACGGGTCACCGGGATGCGGAATTTATTCACCAAGGACTCCCGAATAAAATTCCCAGAGGCACCAGAGTCCAGGCAGGCCACGGCTGAGAGGGAAGAGTTGGCTGAAGGAGAAATCTGTACAGGCACCGTGAGACGTGGAGAAGCCGACTTAGCATCAAGAGACGCCACACCCACGAGAGCTGGGTGCGAGCGTGTGTTTCCCAGACGTGGAGGACGGATAGGGCAATCCACCAAAAAATGTTCGGTACTGGCACAGTACAGACAAAGATTCTCTTCCCTACGGCGATTCCTCTCTTCCAGGGTCAGGCGAGACCGATCCACTTGCATGGCCTCCTCGGCGGGAGGCCTAGGCGCAGATTGCAATGGAGACTGTGGGAGAGGTGTCCAGAGATCTAAGTCTTTTTCCTGGCGGAGCTCTTGATGCCTCTCAGAAAAACGCATGTCAATGCGAGTGGCTAGATGAATGAGTTCATGCAGGTTAGCAGGAGTTTCTCGTGCGGCCAGAACATATTTAATGTTGCTGGATAGGCCTTTTTTAAAGGTCGCGCAGAGGGCCTCATTATTTCAGGATAGTTCAGAAGCAAGAGTACGGAATTGTATGGCGTACACGCCAACGGAAGAATTACCCTGGACCAGGTTCAGCAGGGCAGTCTCAGCAGAAGAGGCTCGGGCAGGTTCCTCAAAGACACTTCGAATTTCCGAGAAGAAGGAGTGTACAGAGGCAGTGACGGGGTCATTGCGGTCCCAGAGCGGTGTGGCCCATGACAGGGCTTTTCCAGACAGAAGGCTGACTACGAAAGCCACCTTAGACCTTTCAGTAGGAAACTGGTCCGACATCATCTCCAAGTGCAGGGAACATTGCAAAAGAAAGCCACGGCAAAACTTAGAGTCCCCATTAAATTTGTCCGGCAAGGACAAGCGGAGGCTAGGAGTGGCCACTCGCTGCGGAAGGGGTGCAGGAGCTGGCGGAGGAGATGGTTGCTGCTGTAGCAGAGGCAGAAGTTGCGACTGAAGTTGCTGCACCATGGTGGACACTTCCGAGAGCTGGTGGGTTAGATGGGCGATCTGTCGGGATTGCTGGGTGACCACCGTGGTGATATCAGAGATATAAGGCAGGGGAACCTCAGCGGGATCCATGGCCGGATCTACTGTCACGATGCCGGCTGGCAGGAGGTGGATCCTCTGTGCCAGAGAGGGATTGGCGTGGACCGTGCTAGTGGACCGGTTCTAAGTCACTACTGGTGTTCACCAGAGCCCGCCGCAAAGCGGGATGGTCTTGCTGCGGCGGTAGTGACCAGGTCGTATCCACTAGCAACGGCTCTACCTCTCTGACTGCTGAAGATAGGCGTGGTACAAGGGAGTAGACAGAAGCAAGGTCGGACGTAGCAGAAGGTCGGGGCAGGCAGCAAGGATCGTAGTCAATAAGGTAATAGCAGGAGGTCAAGTACACGGTAAGGACAAACACAGTAACGCTTTCACTAGGCTCTAAGGCAACAAGATCCGGCAGGGGAGTGCAGGAGCAGTGAGCAGATATAGTCTGGGAGCAGGTGGAAGCCAATTAAGCTAATTGGGCCAGGCACCAATCATTGGTGCACTGGCCCTTTAAGTCTCAGGGAGCTGGCGCGCGCGTGCCCTAGAGAGCGGAGCCGCGCGCGCCAGCACATGACAGCAGGGGACCGGGACGGGTAAGTGACCTGGGATGCGACTCGCGAGCGGGCGCGTCCCGCTGTGCGAATCGCATCCCCGACGGCCATGACAGTGCAGCGCTCCCGGTCAGCGGGACCGACCGGGGCGCTGCGGAGAGAGAGACGCCGTAAGCGCTCCGGGGAGGAGCGGGGACCCGGAGCGCTAGGCGTAACAGTTATCAGCTGCTGAAGTTGAGTTGTTCTTTTCTGTCTGACAACAATGCTCTCTGCTGACACCTCTGCTTGTCTCAGGAACTGTCCAGAGTAGGAGTAAATCCCCATAGCAAACCTCTTATGCTTTGGACAGTTCCTGAGACAAGCAGAGGTGTCGGCAGAGAGCATTGTTGTCAGAAAGAAAAGAACAACTCAGCTTCAGCAGCTGTTTTAATTTACAAATCTGTTTAACTTTCAGGAGCCAGTTGATATATATAAAAAAGTTTTTTCCTGGAATACCCCTTCAATAAAGCTAACTAAAAAAACATAAACTTTTTTGAACTGCTCCCGCATGCTCCAGAGACTACAGACCCAGCCCATGCTCAGCAGTGGTGCATGGGTCCATAGGCTCCTCCACATGGCTCTGGGGAAAAAAATTGCCCTGGGCTCACCTACCAATCCCCCCTCCCCCCCTTGTCGGACTAGGATCAAAACTAAGTCCATTATTTGGTGGGGGTTCTACTGGGACCTTCATCAATCACCTCAAGTGGCTCTCCAGGTATTGCAAAGCTACAACTCCCATCATGTCTAGAGAGCCTCAGCTGTGACGGGAGTTGTAGTTTTGCAACAGCTGGAGAGCCACAGATATGGGTGCAGTTTCACCCATCAATACTGCCCACACTGTACCCCCTGAATATAATACTGTCCCACACTGTAACCCCTGAATATAATACTGCCCAACACTTCACCCCCTAAATATCATACTGCCACACATTGTACCCCCCTGAATATAACACTGTACCACCTAAATATAATACTGCCACACACTGTACCCCCTGAATATAATACTTCCCCATACTGTACCCCCTGAATATAATACTATCTCACACTGTACCACCTGAATATAATACTGCCCAACACTCTACCCCCTAAATATAATGCTGCCACACACTGTGCCCCTAAATATAATACTGCCGCACACTGTATGCCCTGAATTTAATACTGTCCAGCACTGTACCTACTGAATATAATACTGCCCACACTTTACACCTGAATATAATACTGCCCCACACTGTACCTCTGAATATAATAATGTCACACACTGTACACCCTGAATATAATTCAGCCACATACCCTGTACTGTCCTCCTCCAGGTTCCTCTGCCCCCTCCCCAGACCCCTTAGTCCTGCTCCAGAAGGCTATAAGATCATGATAGGAGTTGTAATCGTGCAATAGCTGGAGAGCAGAAGATTGGATCACTAATCTAAACCAATATTCCCCAATCCATGAGTGGTGTATTTTAGTTTTGTGCTGCCCTAGGCAGTCACATACTCAATCGTCCCCTGGCTCCTCACCCCTCGCATTAATGTACAGTATATGTATGTATGTATGATAGATGTGTGTATGATAGATGTGTGATCTATCCTACATACACACATCTATAATACACACATCATACATAGCAAAAGAAGAGATTGTCCAGCGTAGAGCGTGCAATCTTCAACAATTTAGGCTGCGTTTACACTGCGGGCTGTCTCCGGCAGTGTGAAGCCTGATATTTTAGGATCGAGAAAAGCAGGAGAAAAAATAGTGCCGACTTTTTCTCCCGCTTTTCTCTCCAAAAATTAACGGCTGCTATTGAATACAATGGGATCCATAGGGACCTGTTATTTGCCAGTATGCTCCAACAAAATTACGGCAAGCAAAATGCAAAAAAAAAAATAAGCGAGTTTGACGGACGAATTTGCTGGCGCATACCGAGAGTGTGAAGGGGGCCTAATTGTTTAAAAACTGGCATCAGGACAAGGGAAGTCATGTGAGGTCGTCAGGTGTTTCCCTATATAATAAAACCCTTTCTATGGAGTACTATGTATGGGTGGATGCTGACACCTGAAACATGTCACATGACTTTCCTTGTCCTGATGTCGGTTTTTAAACAATAAATTGTTGAAGATTGCACGTTCTGTGCTGGACCATCTTTTCCCTTGCTATAGTTTGCTATTGGTGTTGCCAAGCACCAGGCCGAGACGTGGTGGGGAGTTGCAGGTGAGCTGGACACTGCTTGTTGTTTTTTCATAACTGATCATACATACTTACATACATCTACCACACACACATCTATCATATGCACACACATCGGGGGAGATTTATCATTAGGTGTTTATTGTAGACACAGGTCTACCCCTTTACACTGGTTGTCTAATTTACACTCTTGCTCAAGATTTGCAAAAGTTGTGCACTTCTTTGATAAAATTTGTGCAAATATAGAAACGCCCCCCCCCCCCTCTACCATACTCTCCTTCTCTAACGCACACTTCACAGAGCTGTGGCATTTTCCCGCGGTACACTGGTCACATAGCTAGAAGTGCTGGAGCAGTGTGTGTGCCGAACAAAACTCTGCACAATAGTAAAATCATAAATCTTTATAAAGTACACAGAGGGGGAGATTCTCAAAGAATTTTGTGCCAAAAAAAAAGTTTTGTAAAAGTTGGCGTGTCCACGTATATTGTCTGCTTTGTAGATATTTTCAAAGGGGTGACAGTCCAGTTTACATCAAAAATTTCACACCAGTTGTTAGTGTAGAAATCACAGAAATGGTTGTACTTTTATTGTTTTTGTTTCTTCTCATTTTAGATGCGGAGGACTGTGTCAGATTCGGCGGAATGCGATGATCAACAGTGTTTTTTTAAAATGTCAATAAAAGGGTCAATAAAAACAATTTTTCCAATGTGTTGTGTTTTTTATAATTAATGTGCAAGGAGAAGGTGAAAAAAGTTGGTAGACTCACCAAGGCTTCTTTTTTCAGGGTTGCTTCTTTATTAAATACTCACATATAAAACTTTGTGCATAGGGGGAGAGAGGATCACATAGAGGGGGGTATTCACTGTCAGGCGACAGAATCTGTTTCACTCGATAATCGAGCTTCTTCTGGCCATGACTGCTAGGAACACTTTGCTGCTTCTTATACAGGTGGGTATTCAGGTCCAATCACTTAGAACCTCCCATCTGTCTTGACGTAAGACTTCAAGGTGTTGGCTTTGAATCCAGCCCTATAACGCCTTTACTATGTCTAAGTCATAAGAATCCAGCATATAATAATATCAATGAAAGGGATGAGGAAAAAAGTGCATTAAAAACAAGGTACATTAAAAACAAGGTGCATAATCTATCTTATCATTCAGGCCTGTGGGGCCTGTCGCTGCTGTACGAATTATCCAGTAGGTTTCTCGCTGCAACAGTAAAATATCTGTATCAATCCCAGGTCTGGGTTTAACCCTCTCCACGCCGGAGAAAGTTAATACATCAGACTTCCCTCTGTGAGCTTCCACCATATGGGATATTAAACGAGGAGCTCCTTTGAATGTGCGAAGCGAATACATATGTTCTCTTATTCTAGCACAGAGCTGGCAAATGGTTTTTCCTATATAGTGGTAGCCACAGGGGCAAAATATGACATAGACTACATATTTTGTTCGACAGGTTATTAAATCAGTAACGGTATGTGTTATAGGTCCCATGCGCATTGTTTTCAACTCAGCATTAAATTTACAAAAATTGCATGTTCTACAAGCGTAGTTCCCCTTTGGTGTCAATTGTTCTAGCCACTGTGTCTCTTTCTTAGGAGGTGTCGTTCTACTTTTTTGTAGTATATCGCCTAGCGATTTATTCTTTCTACGACTAGCTACTTCTTTCAGATCTGGATCTCCCTCAATAATATGCCAGCTTCGTCTGACTGCTTGTTCTACAACTTGATTGAGTGGTGAATTTTGAAAGGTAAATGCAAAGCGTTTTTTAACAGGTTCTGACTCTTTCTCTTTTTTATTTATCAAAAGGGTTTTTCTGTGACACTTATCTGCTCATTGACGTCCTTCTTTTATTAGAGTTCTCGGATATGACCGCTCCAATAAGCGCTTTTCTAGGTCATCTGCTTGTCCCCACATATCTCATCCGACTCATTATTCCTCCGTAGTCTCACAAATTGTCCGTAAGGGACACCCCTCTTCACCGAGACTGGGTGAGAACTACCATAGTGAAGAAGGGTGTTCCTTGAAATAGGTTTTCTATAGCCTTCGCTGGTGAGCCTCTCACCCGTAACCCTTAGTTTTAGGTCTAGGAACTCCAATGATGTTCCTCCATATTGCGAGGTGAAGGACATATTCACAGAATTAGTTGTATTTAGATATGTGACAAAATCATAAAATTGTGCCTCTGATCCTGACCATGCTATAAGAATATCATCCACATATCGCATGTATAATTTGATACATGCGATATATGGGTTTTTGGATGAATAGACGATCTGGCTTTCCAAGACGGCCAAAAATATGTTTGCATACGTGCAGGACACCGGGGTACCCATCGGGGTCCCGGTGTCCTGCTTGTACCACTGATCAGCAAACTTGAATGTGCTATTCGATAGCAGGAAGGAAAGGGCTTCCTCTATGAACAGAATGAATTCGGTAGATTTATTCGACCATTTTAGAAAATCTTTTATGGCTCCTGTACCCGCATCCGACGGGATGCGGGTATATAAGCTACCAACATCAATGGAGCATAAGCTCCATCCCGGTTCCCAAGTGATAGTTTGAATGTTTTGTAAAAGGTGGAGAGTGTCCTTAATGTAAGCTGGTATAGATGGAAGAAGTGGAGATAGTAACCATTCTAGATAGTGGGAAAGATATTCGGTTACAGACCCCACTCCCGAGACTATCGGACGTCCCGGGGGTGGGGTCTGCCCTTTATGTACTTTTGGAAGATGGTACCATGTTGCCGGTTTAGGTGTATCGGGTATTAAGCGTTCTGCATTCTTTTTTGACAGCATCCCTTGCTCTACAAATTTATGTAGGAGTGCAGTTAGACCTTTTAAAATCTTAGAGGTTGGGTCCGTTTTTAAGGGGGTGTAAGTAGACCTATCACTCAATTGCCTTTCGGCTTCTAGTGTATACATGGTCTTATACATTAATAGGACACTCCCTCCTTTATCGGCCCTAATTATAACTAGGTCTTCTCTCTTTTTTAGAGCATTGAGAGCTGCTTGTTCTGCGGTTGACAGATTGACAGGGGTCTCTCTGTACAATATAGACCTGACATCTTGTAATAAAGAATTCTGAAATAAATCCAGTTGTCCTCCCGGAGGTATCGGGGGATTAAATCTGGACTTTTTACCCTTGGTGAAGGCGCTCCGACAGTGCCCGGGCTGGACTCTGTTTGCAGGGTCTTCAAAATCATAGGCTAACATTTCAATACATTTCTTTTCCAATAATGTACATTCTGTGGGAAAAAAACCTGGAGCAGTGTGTGCCGAACAAAACTCTGCACAATAGTAAAATCATAAATCTTTATAAAGTACACAGAGGGGGAGATTCTCAAAGAATTTTGTGCCAAAAAAAAAGTTTTGTAAAAGTTGGCGTGTCCACGTATATTGTCTGCTTTACATGATATTTTCAAAGGGGTGACAGTCCAGTTTACATAAAAAATTTCACACCAGTTGTTAGTGTAGAAATCACAGAAATGGTTGTACTTTTATTGTTTTTGTTTCTTCTCATTTTAGATGCGGAGGACTATGTCAGATTCGGCGGAATGCGATGATCAACAGTGTTTTTTAAAATGTCAATAAAAGGGTTAACAAGGGCTGTGGGGAGTGTTTTTTTTTTTTAAATAAAACAATTTTTCCAATGTGTTGTGTTTTTTATAATTAAATTTTCCGGCTTAGTAGTGGAAACCGTCTTGTAGACAGAATCCATTACTAAGCCGGGACTTAGGGTTAGCACCAAAATCAGTTAGCGCTAACCCCTAAGTATTACCCTGGTACCCACCACCACAGGGGTGGCGGTAAGAGCCGGTATCAACAGGCCCAGAGCATCAAAAATGACGCTCCTGGGCCTAGGCGGCCTAGGCCATAACAGGCTGGCATTGTTTAGGCTGAGGAAGGCCAGTAACAATGGTCCTCGCCCACCCTGGTAATGTCAGGCTGTTGCTGCTTGATTGGTATCTGGCTGAGAATGAAAAAATGGGGGAACCACACACGTTTTTTTAAATTTATTTATTTATTTATAAAAAAAATGCATAGGGTTCTCCGTATTTTCATTCTCAGCCAGATACCAACCAAGCAGCAACAGCCTGACGTTACCAGCGTGGGCGAGGACCATTGTTACTGGCCCTCCCCAGCCTAAACAATGCCAGCCTGTTACCGCCTAGGCACAGGAGCACCATTTTTGATGCTCCCGGCCTGTTTGCACCGGCTCTTCCTGGCACCCCTGTGGTGGTGGGCACCGGAGGGAATAATTGGAGGTTAGCGCTAGGTGATTTTGGGGCTAACGCTAAGCCACAGATTAGTAATGGATTCCGTATATAAGACAGCTTCCACTACTAAGCCTGAAAATTCAATTATAAAAAACACAACACATTGAAAAAAAATGTATTTAAAAAAACACTGGTCATCGTCGCAGTCCACCGAATCTGATGTAGCCCATAATGCAGCATGTTCTTAAACAGGGAGCCTCCAATTGTTGCTAAACTACAACTCCCATCATGGGGGCTGTAGTTAAGCAAAAGCTGGAGTCTCCCTGTTTGGGAACACCCTGCCTGAAAGGCTCTGTTCCCATTATGCAAAATGCATAATGAGAACAGAGTCAGGCCTGGACTGTGTAGCTCGATCTGTCCCTCTGCCCTTGGACTACTACTCCCATCATGGGACAGAGTCTGTCCCATGATAGGAGTAGTTGTAGTACCGCAGCTCTGAGGGATGCCACTTGCACATCCCCCGGCTTCAGTGTTGAGGGATGGCTCCTCCATCCCCCGGCTGTCTCGGTAGAACACTTTCCTACCTGTCCTTTTTAATGGTGTATTTTTGCATGAAAAAAAGTATTTGCGCAAAAAAAATGTTTAAACAAAAAAACGCACATGATGAATTAGCATCCATTGTAGAATGCATTCCACAATACACAAAAAAATAGAGTACTTGCTTTTTGCTCTATCAAAAAAGATGCACACAAAAGACGCAATGAAAGTCACTGCGCAAATTTTTGTGCAAAAAAAATACACAGGAAAAAAGGGTAAACTCAATGATAAATCTCCCCCCATAATACCTACATATACATATTCCCCCCATCTCCTCATCAGCAAGACCCCCCCCCCATCCTCGGTCTCCTCATCAACCTCCCCATTCTCAGTCTCCTCATCAAATCCCCCCCCCCCATTTCCTCGGTCTCCTCACCCCCCACCCATCCTCAATTGCCTCATCAGCCCCCAAACCTCCCCCCATCCTAGGACTCATCATCATCTCCTTCGTCTCCTCATCCCTCGTCTCCTTCGTCTCCTCATCCCTACCACAGCCAGCCCCCTCACCGTCCAGTAGTCACGGTGCTGGTAATGTTGGTGGCAGAGGCTGCTCTGGGAAAAAAAATACATATACTGCACCTACACTTCTTGCTTGAATGCAATGTACTGCTATGGAGGAGGCACAGTGGCATGTATTGTCATGTGCTCCTCCACAGGTAGCCAGATAAGTGCCCAGCTGTAGGCAGGGTCAGAAGACCGGGCTGTAGCGAAGCAATGTGACAGAACAGGGCCCCATAGAAGCCTCAAAGTATGTATAAGTAATGAATCATACTCACAGCCAGGTTAAAAGTCATGTTAAATGTGGCCAACCCATTTAATGCACCAGTACGTACATTTGTAGACTGTAAGTGACATCTGCTTTCAGCCAGCAGCCGTGCACTCACAGTCAATGATGCAGGGGTCCGATTGGTTTGAATGTCCGCCAGAGGTCCGCTCAGCTGCTCCATGTGGGTCCCCTGTCCGATCTGCTGATAAGACCCTGCTGAGTGCTGATAAGACCTTGCTGACCCAGTAGATTGCTAACACTCAGCAATGCTATACAATAGCAGAGCATTATTCAGTTTTAGGAATCTGAAGATTGCATTTAATAGTCTCTTATGGGGACTTAAAATTTTTTATAAAATAAAAAATGTTTTTTAGAGTACAAATAAGCCCCTCCCCTTATATAAAAAAAGGCCTTTCCTATTTTTCAAATTAAAAACACACATATTTGGTATCGTCACATGTGGAAATATCCGAACTAGTGAAAAATAAAGTCATAGGGGTCAGAAGAGGGCAATTTTAAACATACTTATTTTGTTTAAATAGTTTGACATTTTTTTAACAACAGTACAATAACCATGGGTACTGTTTAATCCTATTGACTCACAAAACAAAGAGAACATTTCATTTTTGCCATAAAATGCACTCCACAAAAACTAAAACCTCCAAAATTTGCTGATTTTTTTTCAGATCTCTGTACATTTTATAGTAAAATTAACTGTTATTACAAAATAAACTTGGTTGCGCAAAAAAAAAGCCTCATATGGGTCTGTCGATGAAGAAAAAAAATGAATAAGTTATGGTTAATAAAAGGTAAAGGGAAAAAATGAAACCACAAAAAGAATAATTGGTGATGTCCTGAAAGGGTTAAGGGATAAAACAGGCATGCTGTCTAAGGCTATGTTCAGACGAGGGAAATATCCGCACGGAAAATCTCCACTTTCCACTGACAGTGGAGCACCAGCAGAACCTGCCATCGCTAGGACCGCTTGTAAATGCGCCATCTCATAGACGGCAATGCATTTCCTTGCAGACTCCATGTGAACAGTGCAGCAGAATCCCAATGAAATCAATGGGATTATGCTGCTGCAGAATCTCTGTGCAGAATTCTTATTCAGAATTCTGCACGAAAATGTCATCATGTGAACATAGCCTAAGGGAGAGACATGGAAAATGTTATCTGTTTCTGGAAAAGCAGGATGACAAGCAGCACTGTTAGGTGTAAAATATATACAAAATTGACTTCCCTCAACAGCCTTGTTCCCAACCATGGTGCCTCCAGCTGGTGCAAAACTACAACTCTCAGCATGCCTGGACAGCCAAAGGTTGGGAAACACTGCTCTACAGGGATGGTGCCCTTTGAAGTTCTGGATGGGGAGTAGTGTTGAGCGGCATGCGCCATATTCGAATTTGCGATATTTTGTGAATATATGGACTAATATTCGTCATATATTCGCTAAATTCGCATATTCGTAACATTCGCATATGCGAAAAGTTGCATATGCAAAAATTAGCATATGCCAAAATTTGCATAAACAAAAATTCGCATATGCGAAAAATTAACATATGCTAAAATTTACATAAGCGAAAATTCACATATGCGAAAATTCGCTCGCCAGTCTCACACAGTAGTATTAGAGCCTTCTTTACACCACACAAGCTGGAAGCAGAGAGGGGTGATCACTGTGATGTGTACTGTGAAAAAAAAAATATTTGCGAGCAACACTAATGGGGAGGGAGGTTTATGTACACATGGAAATCAACAATATATAGCCATGACTTAGAACATGTTGGAAACACAGGTTATCAGTGATCTCCTGACTTGTCACTGACATTTCCAGCCTTCATTCCTCTGCAGTATCCTGTGGTGTCCCGGTACTGTATTGCATACCGTACCTAGTGTAGAGGTCCCCAAAGTCAGAGTAACTATGCTCAGGCAGGGGCGGATCCAGAGTGGAGTCTCAGGAGGGGCACTATTAGAGTATTTTGTGTTGGCAGACAGAAAATAAGATGTTGCTTACGGAACTTACAATATTATTAAATGTATCATACAGTCCTAACCTTGTTTAAGACTCTTAGGCCATGTTCACATGTCAGAATAATTATCAAATATACCAATTGCCACAGAATGGGAAAGTGCTAAAGAGGTTTTTACCATTTAAAACTACAGCTCCCAGTATGACCTAAGTAGTGGTAAGGGGATGCTGGGAGTTGTTGTTTCACCCATCATAACTGCAGAACTTACAAGTGACTCCAGCTCTGATGGGACACACACAGGAGGATATAGAATGATGTCAGTGACTACAGGTGACGTCTTCTCTATAGTAAGGAGAATACAGAATGATATCAGTGATTACAGGTGACGTCTTCTCTATAGTGAGGAGAATACACAATGATATCAGTGACTACAGGTGATGTCTTCTCTATAGTGAGGAGAATACACAATGATATCAATGACTACAGGTGACGTCTTCTCTATAGTCTTTCCTTATTTAACCCCTTAAGGACTGAGCCCTTTTTCACCTTAAGGACTCGGCCATTTTTTGCACATCTGACCACTGTCACTTTAAACATTAATAACTCTGGAATGCTTTTAGTTATCAATCTGATTCCGAGATAGTTTTTTCGTGACATATTCTACTTTAACGTAGTGGTAAAATTTTTTGGTAACTTGCATCCTTTCTTGGTGAAAAATCCCAAAATTTGATGAAAAATTTGAAAATTTTGCATTTTTCTAACTTTGAAGCTCTCTGCTTGTAAGGAAAATGGATATTCA
This sequence comes from Hyla sarda, assembly GCF_029499605.1. Taxonomy (NCBI): domain Eukaryota; kingdom Metazoa; phylum Chordata; class Amphibia; order Anura; family Hylidae; genus Hyla; species Hyla sarda. Next base: position 72,439,286 of record NC_079197.1, on the reverse strand, counting down.
AAATAACTTTTTTTTTTAATTCACATATACAATATGTCTACTTTATATTTGCATCATAAAATTGATGAGTTTTTACTTTTGGAAGACATCAGAGGGCTTCAAAGTTCCACAGCAATTTTCCAATTTTTCACAAAATTTTGAAACTCGCTTTTTTTCAGGGACCAGTTCAGGTTTGAAGTGTATTTGAAGGGTCTTCATATTAGAAATACCCCATAAATGACCCCATTATAAAAACTGCACCCCCGAAAGTATTCAAAATGACATTCAGTAAGCGTTTTAACCCTTTACGGGTTTCACAGGAATAGCAACAAAGTGAAGGAGAAAATACACAATCTTCATTTTTTACACTCGCATGTTCTTGTAGACCCAATTTTTGAATTTTTGCAAGGGGTAAAAAGGAGAAAATTTTTACTTGTATTTGAAACCCAATTTCTCTCGAGTAAGCACATACCTCATATGTCTATGTTAATTGTTCAGCGGGCGCAGTAGAGGGCTCAGAAGGGAAGGAGCGTCAAATGGTTTTTGGGGGGCATGTCACCTTTAGGAAGCCCCTATGGTGCCAGAACTGCAAAAAACCCCACATGGCATACCATTTTGGAAACTAGACCCCTCGGGGAACGTAACAAGGGGTAATGTGAACCTTAATACCCCACAGGTGATTCGCGACTTTTGCATATGTAAAAAAAAAAAAAAATTTTTTTACCTAAAATGCTTGGTTTCCCTAAAGTTTTACATTTTTAAAAAGGGTAATAGCAGAAAATACCCCCCAAAATTTGAAGCCCAATTTCTCCCGATTCAGAAAACACCCCATATGGGGGTGAAAAGTGCTCTGCTGGCGCACTACAGGTCTCAGAAGAGAAGGAGTCACATTTGGCTTTTTTGAAGGAAATTTTGCTCTGGGGGCATGCCGCATTTAGGAAGCCCCTATGGTGCCAGGACAGCAAAAAAACCACATGGCATACCATTTTGGAAACTAGACCCCTCGGGGAACGTAACAAGGGGTAAAGTGAACCTTAATACCCTACAGGTGTTTCACGACTTTTGCATATGTAAAAAAAAATTAAAAAAATTTCCTAAAATGCTTGGTTTCCCAAAAAATTTACATTTATACAAAGGGTTAAAGCAGAAAATACCCCCCAAAATTTGAAGCCCAATTTCTCCCGATTCAGAAAACACCCCATATGGGGGTGAAAAGTGCTCTGTTGGCGCACTACAGGTCTCAGAAGAGAAGGAGTCACATTTGGCTTTTTGAAAGCAAATTTTGCTCTGGGGGCATGCCGCATTTAGGAAGCCCCTATGGTGCCTGGACCGCAAAAAAAAACCACATGGCATACCATTTTGGAAACTAGAGCCCTCGGGGAATGTAACAAGGGGTTAAGTGAACCTTAATACCCCACAGGCGTTTCACGACTATTGCATATGTAAAAAAAAATAAAAAAAATTTTACCTAAAATGCTTCTTTTCCCAAAAACTTTACATTTTTAAAAAGGGTAAAATCAGAAAATACCCCCCAAAATTTGAAGCCCAATTTCTCGCGAGTACGGCGATACCCCATATGTGACCCTTAACTGTTGCCTTGAAATACGACAGGGCTCCAAAGTGAGAGCGGCATGCGCATTTGAGGCCTAAATTAGGGATCACATAGGGGTGGACATAGGTGTATTCTACGCCAGTGATTCCCAAACAGGGTGCCTCCAGCTGTTGCAAAACTCCCAGCATGCCTGGACAGTCAACGGCTGTCCGACAATACTGGGAGTTGTTGTTTTGCAACAGCTGGAGGCTCCGTTTTGGAAACCGTGGCGTACCAGATGTTTTTCATTTTTATTGGGGAGGGGAGGGGGGCTGTGTAGGGGTATGTGTATATGTAGTGTTTTTTACTTTTTATTTTATTTTTTGTGTTAGTGTAGTGTAGTGTTTTTAGGGTACAGTCGCACGGGCGGGGGTTCACAGTAGTTTCTCGCTGGCAGTTTGAGCTGTTGCAGAAAATTTGCTGCAGCTCAAACTTGCAGCCCGATACTTACTGTAAGCCTCCGCCCATGTGAGTGTACCCTGTACATTAACATTGGGGGGGGGGACATCCAGCTGTTGCATAACTACAACTCCCAGCATGCACTGACAGACTGTACATGCTGAGAGTTTTAGTTTTGCAACAGCTGTAGGCACACTGGTTATGTATCACGGAGTTTGTGACCTTACTCAGTGTTTCAAAACCAGTGCGCCTCCAGCTGTTGCAAAACTACAACTCCCAGCATGTACGGTGCATGGTGTAAGGTGACTGCTGGGAGTTGTAGTTTGCAACAGCTGGAGGCACACCGGTCGTGAAACACTGAGTTAGGTAAAAAAAAAACCTAAGTTTCACAACCAGTGTGCCTTCAGCTGTTGCAAAACTACAACTCTCAGCAGTCACCGTCAGCCAACGGGCATGCTGGGAGTTGTAGTTATGCAACCAGCAGATGCACCACTACAACTCCCAGCATGCACTTTAGCTGTTTGTGCAAGCTGGGAGTTGTAGTTATACAACAGCTGAAGGTACACTTTTCCATAGAAAAAAATGTGCCTCCAGCTGTTGCAAAACCATAAGTCCCAGCATGCCCATAAGGGAATGCTGGGAGTTGTGGTGGTCTGCCTCCTGCTGTTGCATAACTACAGCTCCCAGCATGCCCTTTTTGCATGCTGAGAGCTGTTGCTAAGCAACAGCAGGAGGCTGTAACTCACCTCCTGCTGCTGCTCCATCGCAGGCTGTCCCTCGCCGCCGCCGTCGCTCCTGGGGCCCCGATCCCAACATGGACGCCGGGGATCGGGGTCCCCAGCACCCGGGGTCGTCTTCCCGCACCCGCTCACGTCCTCCGGAAGAGGGGCGGAGCGGGTGCGGGAGTGACGCCCGCAGCAGGCGCCCTGATTGGTCGGCCGGTAATCCGGCCGACGAATCAGGGCGATCGTGAGGTGGCACCAGTGCCACCTCACCCCTGCAGGCTCTGGCTGTTCGGGGCCGTCAGAGACGGCCCCGAACAGCCAGTAATTCCGGGTCACCGGGTCACTGGAGACCCGATTGACCCGGAATCGCCGCAGATCGCTGGACTGAATTGTCCAGCGATCTGCGGCGATCGCCGACATGGGGGGGCATAATGACCCCCCTGGGCGATATGCCGGGATGCCTGCTGAACGATTTCAGCAGGCATCCGGCTCCGGTCCCCAACCGGCTAGCGGTGGGGGCCGGAATTCCCACGGGCGTATGGATACGCCCTGCGTCCTTAAGGACTCGGGATGCAGGGCGTATCCATACGCCCTGCGTCCTTAAGAGGTTAATTCAGATGTACTTACCACGGGACTTGTTCCAGCTAAATCTTTGCAGAACTTGACGCCCAGACGTCTCCTCACCACGATTCTGATCCTCTATATGAAAACAATAATTATTATAAACCTGCCAGACACTGTATTCTTCGAATATAATACTGACACATACCTTCTGAATATAATTCTGACACACTGTATCCCCTGAATAAACAACACACTGTACACTCTGAATATAATACCGCGACACACTGTACCCTCTGAATATACAACACACTGTACCCTCTGAATATAATACTACCACACACTGTACCCTCTAAATATAATACCGTGACACACTGTACCCTCTGAATATAATACTATCATACACTGTATCCTCTGAATATAATACTATCATACACTGTATCCTCTGAATATAATACTACCACACACTGTACCCTCTGAATATAATACTATCATACACTGTACCCTCTGAATTTAATACTACCACACACTGCACTCTCTGAATATACTACCACACACTGCACTCTCTGAATATAACACTACCACACACTGTACCCTCTGAATATAATACTATCATACACTGTACCCTCTGAATATAATACTACCACACACTGTGCCCTCTGAATATAATACTACCACACTGTGCCCTCTAAATTTAATACTACCAAACACTGCACTCTCTGAATATACTACCACACACTGCACTCTCTGAATATAATACTACCACACACTGTACCCTCTGAATATAATACTATCATACACTGCACCCTCTGAATATAATACTACCACACACTGTGCCCTCTGAATATAATACTACCAAACACTGCACTCTCTGAATATAATACTAGGACACACTGCACTCTCTGAATATAATACTAGGACACACTGCACTCTCTGAATATAATACTAGGACACACTGCGCTCTCTGAATATAATACTACCATACACTGCACTTTCTGAATATAATACTACCACACACTGCACTCTCTGAATATAATACTACCACACACTGCACCCTCTGAATATAATACTATCACACACTGCACTCTCTGAATATAATACTATCACACACTGCACTCTCTGAATATAATACTATCACACACTGCACTCTCTGAATATAATACTACCACACACTGCACTCTCTGAATATAATACTACCACACACTGCACTCTCTGAATATAATACTACCACACACTGCACTCTCTGAATATAACTTGCTGTGCAGTGCACCCTCTGAATAAAATACCCAAATGTATTGTTGCCCATAAAAAAATGTACCACCCCAGAAATTCCTCATAATCTTCAATATACTTCTGAAATAAAAGTAATAATAATAATATAGTAATAATGCCCTATCTTGTGCCCCTACATATAATAATTATGACCCGTCCTGTTCCCCCCACATAATAATACCCTGTGCCCCTAACATATATTGCCCCCTGTGCTGTGCCCTTCACATATAATTCCCCCGTTCTTTGCCCCTCACATATAATGCCCCCATCATGCGTCCATCATATATAATGCCCCCATCATGTTCCCCTCACATATAATGCCCCCTGTGCTGTGCCCCTCACAAATAATGCTCCTATTATATGCCCCACACATATAATGCCCCCTGTGCTGTGCCCTTCACATATAATGCCCCGTTCTTTGCCCCTCACATATAATGCCCCGATCATGTGCCCCTCATATATAATGCCCCCATCATGCACCCCTCACATATAATGCCCCCATCATGCACCCCTCACATATAATGCCCCGATCATGTGCCCCTCATATATAATGGCCCCATCATGCACCCCTCACATATAATGCCCCCATCATGCACCCCTCACATATAATGCCCCCATCATGCGCCCCTCACATATAATGACCTGTGCTGTGCCCTTCACATATAATGCCCCCGTTCTTTGCCCCTCCCATATAATGCCCCCATCATGCACCCCTCACATATAATGCCCCCTGTCCTGTCCCCTCAGGGGGCATTATATGTGAGGGGAACAGCACAGGGGGCATTATATGTTTGGGGCACATGACAGGAGCATTATATGTGAGGGGCACAGCACAGGGGGCATTATATGTGAGGGGCGCATGATGGTGCATTATATATGAGGGGCACAGGATGGGGGCATTATATATAAGGGGCGCATTATGGGGGCATTATATGTGTGGGGCACAGCACAGGGGGCATTATATGTGTGGGGCACAGCACAGGGGGAATTATATCATATAATGCCCCGTGCTGTGCCCCATACATATAATGCCCCCTGTGCTGTGCCCCTCACATATAATACCCCCTGTGCTGTGCCCCCCACACATATAATTTATATGTGTGGGAACAGCACAGGGGGCATTATATGTGAGGGGCACAGCACAGGGGGCCCCCTGTCATGTGCTCTTCACATATAGTGCCCCCAGTGCTTTGCCTTGCAGCCCCTCACATTAAAAATTCCCCTAAGTTTTTAAATCCCCCTCCCCCCTCCTCCTGTACGATATAGTGCCCTTAACAGTGGCACAGATTCTGTCCCCCAAATCCCCTGGGCCCTGAGCATACTCTTAGTACTTACAGTATGCAGGCCGCGGGGACGGGATTTCCGGGCGCCGGCGCGATGATGTGACGTCATCGCACCGGCATGCAGTGGATCGCGACCCCGCAGCTCACACCCTGTGTACTCACAGCCAGTGCGCGTTGCTAGGGTTTGTGTCACCCGTTACGGTAGAAAATGGTGTCACCCCAACATGCTGGGAGTTGTAGTTTTGCAACAGCTGGAGGCACCCTGGTTGGGAAACACTGACATAGATAGATAGGGAATATATATAGACAAGGGGTTCTCACCTATTTTTAGTGAGGGTCCGCTTATCCAGGTCTGACATCCGGTAAAGGTCCAAGCTGTATGCTAATGCTTGGTGCACACCTAGCGGCCTCAGCGCCATGAAGGCAATAGCAAACTAACAACTGAAGTGTGGAGGATGTATAACCTGAATACTGCTGCACACTGTAACCACTGGATATAATACTGCCACACACTGTACCCACTGAATATAATACTGCCACACACTGTACCCCCTGAATATAATACTGCCACACACTGTACCCCCTGAATATAATATTGCCACACACTGTACCACCCGAATATATTACTGCCACACACTGGGCCCCTGAATATAATACTGCCACACAGTGTGCCTCTGGTATATTACTGCCACACACTGTACCCCTGAATATAATACTGCCACACACTGTACCCCTCAATATAATACTGCCACACACTGGGCCCCTGAATATAATACTGCCACACACTGTACCCCCTGAATATAATACTGCCACACACTGTACCCCCCGAATATAATATTGCCACACACTGTACCCCCTGAATATAATACTACCACACACTGGGCCCCTGAATATAATACTGCCACACACTGTGCCCCTGGTATATTACTGCTACCCACTGTGCCCCTTAAAACAATACTGCCACACACTGGGCCCCTGAATATAATACTGCCACACACTGTGCCTCTGGTATATTACTGCCACACACTGTACCCCTGAATATAATACTGCCACACACTGTACCCCTGAATATAATACTGCCACACACTGGGCCCCTGAATATAATATTGCCACACACTGTACCCACTGAATATATTACTGCCACACACTGGGCCCCTGAATATAATACTGCCACACACTGTGCCTCTGGTAGATTACTGCCACACACTGTACCCCTGAATATAATACTGCCACACACTGTACCCCTGAATATAATACTGCCACACACTGTACCCCCTGAATATAATACTGCCACACACTGGGCCCCTGAATATAATACTGGCACACACTGTACCCCCGAATATAACACTGGCACACACTGTACCCCTGAATATACTACTGCCACACACTGTATCCCTGAATATAATACTACCACATACTTTGCCCTGAATATAAACCTACCACCCACTGTGCCCCTGGTATATTACTGCTACCCACTGTGCCCCTTAAAATAATACTGCCATTCACTGTGCCCATGAAAATAATTCTGCCACACACTGGGCCCCTGTTATATTACTGCCACACACTGTAACCCTGAATATAATACTGCCACACACTGTACCCCTGAATATAATACTGCCACACACTGTACCCCCTGAATATAATACTGCTACACACTGGGCCCCTGAAAATAATACTGCCACACACTGTACCCCCGAATATAATACTGGCACACACTGTACCCCTGGATATACTACTGCCACACACTGTATCCCTGAATATAATACTACCACATACTTTGCCCTGAATATAAACCTGCCACCCACTGTGCCCCTGGTATATTACTGCTACCCACTGTGCCCCTTAAAATAATACTGCCATTCACTGTTCCCCTGAAAATAATTCTGCCACACACTGGGCCCCTGTTATATTACTGCCACACACTATTCCCCTGCAACATTACTTGCAGATGCTATGCTCTAACACTGACTAATTGTACCTCTGAGTCTCTTAAAACAATAAAATGAAGCCACTGTGCCTATAGAATGAATGACGCCACTGTGACCCCAGAAATAATGATACCAGTGACCACAGAATTAATGATACCACTGTGACCACAGAATTAATGATGCCACTGTACCCACAGAATTAATGATGCCACTGTACCCACAGAATTAATGATGCCACTGTACCCACAGAATTAATGATGCCACTGTACCCACAGAATTAATGATGCCACTGTGTCCCACAGAAATAATGACACAACTGTATCCCCAGAATTAATCATGCCACTGTGCCTACAGAATTAATGATGCCTCTGTGCCTCCAGAAGTAATGATGCCACTGTGCCCCACAGAATTAATGATGCCACTGTGCCCCACAGAATTAATGATGCCACTGTGCCTACAGAATTAATGATGCCACTGTGCCTACAGAATTAATGATGCCACTGTGCCCCACAGAATTAATGATGCCACTGTGCCCCACAGAATTAATGATGCCACTGTGCCCCACAGAATTAATGATGCCACTGTGCCTACAGAATTAATTATGCCACTCTGACCACAGAATTTATGATGCCACTGTGACCACAGAATTTATGATGCCACTGTGACCACATAATTAAGGATTCCACTGTGCCCACAGAATTAATGATGCCTCTGTGCCCACAGAATTAATGATGCCTCTGTGACCACAGAATTAATGATGCCACTGGGACCACAGAATAAGTGATGCCACTGTGACCACCGAATAAGTGATGCCACTGTGACCACCGAATAAGTGATGCCACTGTACCCATATAATTAATGATGCCACTGTACCCACAGAATTAATGATGCCACTGTACCCACAGAATTAATGACACAACTGTATCCCCAGAATTAATGATGCCACTGTGCCTACAGAATTTATGATGCCATTGTGCCCACAGAAGTATTGATGCCACTGTACCTCCAGAAGCAATGATGCCACTGTGACCACAGAATTAATTATGCCACAGTACCCACAGAAATGATGATGCCACTGTGCCTCCAGAAGTAATGATGCCACTGTGCCTACAGAATTAAGGATGCCACTGTGTCCCACAAAATTAAGGATGCCACTGTTTCCACAAAATTTATGATGCCACTGTACCCACAGAATTTATGATGCCACTGTACCCACAGAATTAAGGATGCCACTATACCCACAGAATTAAGGATGCCACTGTGTTCCACAAAATTAATGATGCCACTGTACCCACAGAATTAATGATGCCACTGTGCCCCCATATGAACTTTGCCACTGTAACTCTCCATCTGTTGTAAAACTACAACTCCCATCATGCACAGACAAAAGGTCATGATAGTAGCTGTAGTTCTACAATAACTGGAGAGTCACAGATGGGGGAACACAAACTTTTACCTGAGAGCTTAGGATCGCCGTCCCAGGTCCTGCACTGCTCCGCTGCTCTGGCCTCTTCTAGTCAGGACTGGCCAGAGCAGATGATGCAGGCAGTTAATGGTGCTGCCTGCATCATAGGAGAAGCGCAGGGCAGGGACACATCGCTCCCTTGCTCCAAGCCGCGGCTATTCATTTGTATTGGCGTCTTAAAGACACAGCTACAAATAAATAAGGGGAGATCCAGCGGATGGTCCGAATGACTGGTGGATGCAGTCCGGATCTGGACCGTGGTCCGCCAGTTCAGTATCCCTGATATAGGACATAGATCAATGTTTCCTAACCAGGGGGACTCCAGTTGTTGCAAAACTACAAAACTTAGCATGTTGTAGTTTTGAACAGCTGGAGGCACCTTGTTAAGGAAACACTGATCTATGTCCTATCTCAGTGTTTCCCAACCAGAGTGCCTCCAGCTGTTACAAAACTACAACTCCCAGCATGCATGGACAGCATTGTAGCTTTGCTTTGGAGACACCTTGGTTGGGAAACACTTATTTATGTCAGTGTTTCCCAACCCTCCAGCTGTTGCAAAACTACAACTCCCAGCATGCTAGGAGTTGTAGTTTTGCAAAAGCTGGGGGCACCCCTGGTGAGAAAGGGGTGGGGGGGTGAGCAGGGATTGTGCTGGGAAGGGGGGAGGGATGATGCTGGAAAAGGGTGGGCATGGATGGTGGGGGGTAGTTTATCTTACCTGCCTTAGAACACTGCTGGGCTCCTATATCCTCCAGGCACTTCCTGCTTGCTGGGGTCATGTGATGTTTTGGTGTCACATGACCCAAGCAGAGCAGTGGAAAGCTGCCAATCAGGAGGAAGAGAAGCCGAGTAAGTGCCCGATAACTCCACAGACTCGCTGTGTGCACGCTCCCTCTGCACTGTAGACTGAGTATACAAAAATAGCTTGTGACAGGGATGAACGCTGGGACAGGGTGTCACCCCACCACCCCACCCCACCCCACCATTCTAGGGGGCAGCAATCTGGGGGGGGGGGGGAAATTGCCCCGTTGCCCCCCCCTGGATCCGCCATTGCGCTCAGGTAGGGTTCCTCAGGTGGGACAGCCCCTAGTCGCCTCTCCTCAAGTCTAATTCTCTAATGTTAATACATGTATATATTTAATAATAATATATTTCTAATATAATGTATAGTACTTACCTTGTTTATCGTCACAGGACCTTCGGTCATGTGACCATGTTAATATCCTCTATGGTATGTTGGAGGACCTTTGGAGGTCCTTGGGTCACGTGTTGCCCACAAGTCTTTGTAATGGTGATTGACACAAATATGGATCAATTAGCACTAGTCCAGCCCCTGCCCATATAAGGGAGCTGTAGCCAATTACCGCTCTCTTGGGTTGCTGCTCTCGTGGATGCCGGACTAGCAGGACGGATCTGCGCAACTTGCAAAGACACACTAGGCCTGAAAACCTACCATCCTCAGCTGAATTAAAACCGTGAGTTCTAAACTACCCCCGCTAAAAGATAGCATGACTACTGGACCGCAACTAAATCCCCTAAATCCAGTGGAACAGCGCACAATACCTTAAAGACTCAAAATTGCTAAAGTCCCAACCTTTGTCAATCTCCAAAGAAAGCAGTTGTATGCATGGAGACTGTTCCGTTAATGAAGTTTGCAGAAAATCTTCAGTAAAAGTTACCATTGTTTCAGAAAACTCTCTGGTTGTGGACATTCTATTATTATCTACCTCCCTATCGCTCTTGGGAAGAGTGGCGGTAGGACAAGCATTACTGAGGAGCCCGCACCCTGGCGTCACGAATAGCAAGGGTTAACAAGCACCCTTTAATCACCATACAGCTACACTCCCCATACCCTACTTCTTCAGGCTATAACAATCTGCTCTGCACTTGGGCTGTACAACGTGTACAGTTATGTGCTAAATAATAAAACATTAGGTAAAACCTCTACCAAAAAAGACTAGGGGGTACTGGTGGACAGTAAGCTCAACTTTAGTGACCAGCGTCAGGCAGGGGCTGCCATGGCTAACAATGTCATGACACTGGGGTAAGAGAGTTGGGGCCGGGGGAGGGAGGTCAGGAGACCGGAAGGTTTCTTTATCATACGGTGCTGTTTACATTCAGCAGAGCAGAGCCCATGGACTTGATATTGCATATATGCTTGGCTCTTATGGCCGGACTAGGAGTTTTAGGTCTGCGCTATATTAGGCTTGAGATTAAAGTCACTTACTGAAGTGTCGGTAGATTTGTGGCTTTTCGCCGGAAGATAATGAATTGTCCTTTAGGTATTCTCTGATCAAGGCTGAAGTAAAGGCTTGATATTAGTTGGGGTTACTTCATGCTTTTCTTATCTCTCTCTCATCTTTGCTCTCACTCCTCTGCGGATTCTTCATTCTGAACTCTGAACTCCACTCTGTACTCTGAACTGAATGAACTGCTTTACTCCTCTCCTCCTCCACACCTACTCTCCTTCACACAGGAAATGCCACCCCTTAAAAGGGAAGGCTAAACTAAAGCCCTTTGGCCAGGCAGCTGTGGATCATAGAGTTGTCTGTATCCCCTTTAGGATTTACAATAAAGTTACATACAAGTAATAACATAATATAATATAACACCTTACACAAAAGTTTAGTCTAGCCCTCAGTCCTCCACTCTCACATACCCTGACTAAGCATGAGGTTGCTAGGTAACATACTTAAAGCTACAGACACCTAATAACGGATTGCTAAGTTATAACAGTGCAACTACACATTAGAAATGGTTGAGTCCCTGCAGGGGAGCCCCCAGGACACTGGAGGTCTCAATCTGACAGGGCCTAAAATACCTTGACACAATGTACCTGTACTGGGACACCACATACTTATTATTATTTATTATATTAAACTTGTTTACTGAGTCAGACATAACAATATCATGTGGCAGAGAGTTCCATAGTCTCACTACTCTTACAATATAGAATTTCTGTCTGTGATGAGGTTGAAACCTTTCCTCTAGACATAGAGGATGTCCCCTTGTCATGGTTACTGGCCTTGATGTAAAAAGATCACTAGAAAGATCTCTGTACTGTCCATTCATAATTTTGTACATTGTGATCAATTCGCCCCTAAGATGTCTTTTCTCTAAACTAAATAACCCCAAGCTTAATAACCTGTTTTGATCCTGTAAACCTCCCATACCATTAAAGGAAACCTCTGGCATGTACAAATTATCCCCTATCCTAAGGATAGGGGATAAGTGTTAGATTGCGGGGGCCCCCTGCGATCTCCCTGCATGGAAGGACATTTTCGACCACCGCCGGAACGCCCCCTCCATACAGTTCTATGGCAGAGCCGGAGTACTGCTTCCGGCAATCTCCGGCTCTGCCATGAAACTGCATGGAGGGGGCGTGTCGGACGCAGCTTCGTGCTGTGGTCAAAAACGATCGTATCATGCAGGGAGCCCGAGCGGTCGGACCCCCCGCGATCTAACACTTATCCCCTATCCTTAGGATAGGGGATAATTTGTAAATCCCAGAGTTCTCCTTTAACTTCATAAGGACAAAGCCGATTTTGACCTTAACCCCTTAAGGACCAAGCATTTTTCTGTTTTTGCACTCTCGTTTTTTCCTCCTTACCTTTTAAAAATCATAACCCTTTCAATTTTGCACCTAAAAAAATATATGATGGCTTCTTTTTTGCGCCACCAATTCCACTTTGTACCCAAAAATCTACGGCAAAACTAAAAAAAAATAATTGTATGACAAAATTGAAGAAAAAACACAATTTTGACAATTTTGAGGGCTTCCGTTTCTACGCAGTACATTAATCGGTAAAAATGAAATTTTATCTTTATTCTGTAGGTCCATATGATTAAAATGATACCCTACTTATATAGGTTTGATTTTGTCGTACTTCTGGAAAAAATCATAGCTTCATGCAGGAAAAATAATACATTTAAAATTGTCATCTTCTGACCCCTATAACATTTAAATTTTTTCGCGTACGGGGCTGTATGAGGGCTCATGTTTTGCGCCGTGATCTGAAGATTTTATCTTTTTATTGTTTTTATTTTTGTTTTGATCAGACTTTTTGATCACACTTTATTCATTTTTTATGGTATACAAAGTGACCAAAAATACACTATTTTGGACTTTTTTTGCGCATACGCCATTGACCGTGCGGTTTAATTAATGATAGGGGGTTAATGTGTGTGGGTTCCATTGAACCACATTGATCTGTGTGCTCTGTGCTCGATTGATAAAGCCTGGTCCTGCCAGGCTTATCATTCTCAGCGCAGGAGCAGCTGTGGAAGGAGAGGTAAGCCTCAAGCTACCTCAGAAGTGGATCGCCCCCCCCCCCCCCCGCGATCGCGTTGCAGGGGGGGCGATCCAACCCACTGGACCACCAGGGACAGGATAAAGGCACCTTTAGATGCCGCTGTCAGCTTTGACAGCGGTGATCTAAAGGGTTAATAGCCCCCGCGGCGATCGCCGCATGTCGGCTATTAACGCCGGCCCCCAGCTACAGGAATCAGCTGGGGGCCGGCCGGTATGAGTCGGGAGCCCACGCGTCACCTGGTTAGCGGCACATGGATGGGTATAGACGTCCATGGTCGTTAACCGGTTAAGGACCAGGCCAATTTTGATTTTTGCGTTTTTGTTTTTTCCTCCTCTCCTTTTAAAATATTTAATTTTTTCACCTACAGAACCATAGCATTATACAGTGTGATCAGGATCCACTGATTTAGCTTTGATAAGCCAGGCTACGTCAGTGATTCTGCGATCGGCGGCAGTAGACAGGTAACAGAACCCTCCTCCGCTGTTTTAGCTCACCTCTGAGTTACTAGAGATTTTTAGTTTTACTTTAGTTGACACTGTGATCAGCATTAATCACGGCCTCTAAAGTATTAATAACTGTTAATGTCATTAACAGTGAGCGTCTGGCTACTGATAGTAGCCAACACTCACTGTTCTAAAGCGAGCACAGCTCCTGCACTTGCTTCAAGAAGGCTTAAGGACTCAAGGCGTACAGGTACGCCCTTGGTCCTTAAGTACCAGGATGCAATGGCGTACCTGTACGCCCTTCGTCCTTAGCAGGTTAATAATCTTAGTCGCCCTCCTCTGCACCCGCTTCAGTTCAGCCATGTCCTTCTTATATACAGGGGTCCACAATTGGACACAATACTGCATACATGGTCTGACTAATGATTTATACAGAGGCAAAAATGTTCCTGTAATGAGCCTCTATACCTCTCTTGACATTCCATGACTTTGTTAGTCTTGGCAGCCACTGCCTGACACTGGTCACTAAAGTTGAGCTTACTGTCCACCAGTACCCCCTGGTCTTTTTTGGTAGAAGTTTTACCTAATGTTTTATTATTTAGCACATAACTGTACACTTTGTACAGCCCATGTGCATAACCTTACATTTATCCACATTGAACTTAAAGTGCCATATCTGTGCCCAAGCCTACAGCCTCCCCTGATCCTCTCTGTAATATTGTTAACCTCCTCTGTAGTTATCACCTTACCCAATTTAGTATCATCTACAAATATTGAAATTCTATTCTGTAATCCCTCTACAAGGTCATTAATAAACATAATACAGTATATTGAAAAAAAAGTGGATCCAGTACTGACCCCTGTGGTACCCTATTTGTAACTGTCACCCTTAGTGTCTACTATCATCTAGCTAGGGATAGTAGTACATCATTTATAGACAGGTACTATTCCTGTCTTCTGTTCTTTCCCATGATGACAACTCTCAGGGCCAAAACACTGAAGCATTACTATTTCAGTAAGTAATTGTTTTTGACATGAAAAAAAATTTGATTTACCATTAACATATAAATGTAAAAAGGATCATTGGCTTAAGTGCTCCTAAGCGAGTTGTGTGGGACATGCCAAGTTTTTTCCCCTGGCTTTATCAGTCAGGCCTTGGATCATTACGTGTGACTGCAACTGTCAGTACATATTAATATATTAAGAATTGCTCAAACTGAAAAGCTATTCTTTTTTACACTTACCTAATAAAAATAATAAAAAGACACAATGCAGATAATACACTTCAAGCCTACATTCACTGCAAGGTGTAAAAACTATTTCCGAAAGATATTTGCAAAGATTTGTAAAAGAATGACATAATAATGGGATGAGCCTCGGCAGATTTGAAAAGACATGAACCACATTCTACTGCCAAGCACCACAAACCAGGGGCTCATTAGCTACAATGAACACCCTGGTACATTTACACAGTGACCTAGTTATCATAGCGAGAATTAAGATGAGAGCAAGAGGAGGTTCCTTTTTGTGCTTGGCAGGATGTGTGTGTTGTACTCATCTCTGGCTGGTGTCCCTACTGGTTATATACACATTTGTTGTCTTTGTTTTTTTTGTAGGAGATGACAGGCCCCAGATGTCTGCTGTGCCTAAGAATCGCTTGACCTTTTTATTAGTCCCTTTGCACAGTGCCCCCTCTTCTTCTCTTAAAATAGAAAGCAAATAAATAGCCTCTTTGTGCCAGTTCTGGGTGGCTGGGGGCTCCACTTCTAAGCCATAGGAAACCTGCAGATTTCCCAAATTGGGGTGTTTTTGGTCAATCTGAGCTAAAGACATGCTGGGCCAAGCTGCTCCATTCATTGCTAGAAACCCTCATTCAGTGAATAGCCAATCGCGATGTACCATAGTGGTGCCAAGAAATGAAGTCATTGCATTTAATTGTACATGTTGGCAATGGATCAAGAAGAACTCTTGTGCCAGGCTGTGCACAGTAAGTATGATGGGATTTACACTACATAATGAAGAGTCAGAGGGAGTTAAAAAAAAAATTGAGAGACAAATACATCATTTTAACATTTTAAAGCAATCTTAATAAAAAGTACCATCCATAGTCCTATATGAGTGGTTGACTGCTCAATTTTATCCTCGTACATTCCTCATTTTCTTTGTTAAGAAAAGAGACAGAGTGTAAAGTGTACAGCTTCATGCTTATCCTCGATATATTGATGGGGGTCTCAGCACAGAAACCCCAACTGTCTGTGTGAACTGTCAGCAAATTGGAAAAAAAATAACTTCTTTGCAACTGTTGAGGGGTTTCCTTTTTACACAGTGCACTTTACAGTAATATGTCATCTTTATTATGTAAGTCAATCTGATTACAATTATACCTTTGTTTACATTTTTGTCTGTTACTGTTCTATTTAGAGATGAGCGAACTTACAGTAAATTCGATTAGTCACAAACTTCTCGGCTCGGCAGTTGATGTCTTATCCTGCATAAATTAGTTCAGCTTTCAGGTGCTCCCATGGGCTGGAAAAGATGGATACAGTCCTAGGAGACTCTTTCCTAGGACTGTATCCATCTTTTCCAGCCCACCGGAACTCCTGAAAGCTGAACTAATTTATGCAGGATAAGTCATCAACTGCCGAGCCGAGAAGTTCGTGACAAATCGAATTTACTGTAAGTTCGCTCATCTCTAGTTCTATTTTAAGAAAAAGTACCAAGTGCTCATGTGACCAGCCACAATGAATATTCAAATTGAGCTGGTGGGCCGGCCTTCAGCGCGCAATTCACAGAAGATGGAAGCAGATCTTTGGAGGGACAGATCTCCAGAGTAAACGTTTAGAAGTCAGTGACTCCTCATTGGTCTCTTGTTCACCCACACTATAACCTAGTGTATTGGATGACCATTTTCCTTTAATAATGTATATAGGTTAACATTTGGGAGGGGAGTATCTTTACTTACTGTGAACATTGTAATACTTCTTCGCTACCATCTGGTTGCAGTGAACTAACAGTGAGTGCTGTATCCCCCTCCTCCCTGCTACCTTTCCCTTTTCCTGACTGCAAGTCACTGTTATCTTGCTGTCACTATTTTTAAGTGTTGTATAGTGATAGATGACAAATAAATAGATACATATTAAAAGCTAGCAATAGCACATTCCAGTTTCAGCTATGGAAATGATTTTATTTAGTTTTACTGACATTCGTCCAATTAATGTTTAGAGCAGTGTTTCCCAACCTTTTTCGGGTCGGGGCACACCTCGGAAATTTTTTTTTCCTCGGGGCACCGCTACCGAGGTTGACAAGCAAGAAAAAAAAAAAAGGAAAAAACGATAAAAAACGCAATGCACTATATCTATTTATGTAGTTTAAAGTGCTGCTTTATACAGCAACTCACCAATGACGTCTTCTCTAATTTGCATTGTTGCCTTCTCTTCTCCATCTGGTCTGGGCCATCATCACGATTTCTTCCACACACAATTCTTCACCTTTAAACCTGCAAAACAAATCTATTAGGCGCCAAACTTTTTTTTCTTTTTTTTTTTTTTTTTACATGGGTGACAGAGGGGTGTAGAAGAGTGGATATGGGTGACAGAGGGGTGGACATGGGTGACAGAGGGGTTTAGGGGAGTGTACATGGGTGACAGAGTGGTGGACATGGGTGACAGAGGGGTTTAGAGGGGTGTAGAGGAGCGTACATGGTGACGGAGGGATGTAGAGGAGCGTTCAGAGGGGTGTAGAGGAGCGTACATGGGTGACGGGTATAGAGGAGCGTACATGGGTGACAGGGGTGTAGAGGAGCATACATGGGTGACAGATGGGTGTAGAGGAGTGTACATGGGTGACAGATGGGTGTATATGGGTGACAGAGGGGTGTAGAGGAGTGTACATGGGTGACAGGGGGGTATAGAGGAGTGTACATGAGTGACAGGGGTGTAGAGGAGTGTCCATGGGTGACAGATGGATGTACATGGGTGACAGAGGGGTGTAGAGGAGTGTACATGGGTGACAGATGGGTGTGCATGGGTGACAGAGGGGTGTAGAGGAGTGTACATGGGTGACAGATGGGTGTACATGGGAGACAGAGGGGTATAGAGGACTGTACATGAGTGACAGAGGGGTATAGATGAGTGTACATGGGTGAAAGATGGGTGTACATGGGTGACAGAGGGGTGTAGAGGAGTGTACATGGCTGACAGGGGTGTAGAGGAGCATACATGGGTGAAAGGGGTGAAGAGGAATGTACAAAGGGGTGTATAGGAGCGTACATGGGCGACAGGGGTGTAGAGGAGTGGACAGATGGGTGTAGAGGAGTGTACATGGGTGACAGATGGGTGTACATGGGTGACAGAGGGGTGTAGAGGAGTGTACATGGGTGACAGATGGGTGTACATGGGTGACAGAGGGGTATAGAGGAGTGTACATGCGTGACAGAGGGGTGTAGAGGAGTGTACATGGGTGACAAAGGGGTATAGAGGAGTGTACATGGGTGACAGGGGGTGCAGAAGAGTGTACATGGGTGACAGGGGTGTAGAGGAGCATACATGGGTGAAAGGGGTGTAGAGGAGCGTACATGGGTGACAGGGGTGTAGAGGAGTGTACAGAGTGGTGTTGAGGAGTGTACAAAGGGGTGTAGAGTAGTGTACATGTGTGACAAATGGGTGTAGAGGAGTGTACATGGGTGACAGAGGGGTATAGAGGAGTGTACATGGGTGACGGGTATAGAGGAGTGTACATGGGTGACAGAGGGTGTAGAGGAGCATACATGGGTGAAAGGGGTGTAGAGGAATGTACAAAGGGGTGTATAGGAGCGTAGATGGGTGACAGGGGTGTAGAGGAGTGGACAGATGGGTGTAGAGGAGTGTACATGAGTGACAGAGGGGTGTAGAGGAGTGTACATGAGTGACAGAGGGGTGTAGAGGAGTGTACATGGGTGACAGAGGGGTATAGAGGAGTGTACATGTATGACAGATGGGTATAGAGGAGTGTACATGGGTGACGGGTATAGAGGAGTGTACATGAGTGACAGAGGGGTATAGAGGAGTGTATATGGGTGACAGGGGTGTAGAGGAGTGTACATGGGTGAAAAAGGGGTATAGAGGAGTGTACATGGGTGACAGAGGGGTATAGAGGAGTGTACATGGGTGACAGAGGGGAGCAGAAGAGTGTACATGGGTGACAGGGATGTAGAGGAGCATACATGGGTGAAAGGGGTGTAGAGGAGCGTACATGGGTGACAGGGGTGTAGAGGAGTGTACAGAGTGGTGTTGAGGAGTGTACAAAGGGGTGTAGAGAAGTGTACATGGGTGACAAAGGGGTGTAGTT